>NW_028116400.1:0-35635 GCF_964273445.1 Streptopelia decaocto | reverse complement strand
TGTACAGGGGGGTCAAGGAGTCGCTGGGGGTGTGGGGAGGTCACCTGTGGAATTTGGGGTGAATTCATGCAGTTTTGGGGAAGTTATGGGGTGATTTGGGGGGACTCGTGCGGGTTTTGGGGGTCCTGGGGTGCGGGACTTGGCGTGTTCATGATATGGGAAACTGAATGTTTTTTGGTAAAATGACCCAAATCTGCAGCTTTTTGCCCCATGTACAGGGGGGTCATGGGGTTCATGGGGGTGTGGGGGGGCCACATGTGAAATTTGGGGTGAATTCATGCGATTTTGGGCAAGTTATGGGGTGATTTGGGGGGAGTCGTGCGGGTTTTGGGGGTCCTGGGGTGCGGGACTTGGCGTGTTCATGATATGGGAAACTGTATGTTTTTGGTAAAATGACCCAAATCTGTGGGTTTTAGCCCAATGTACAGGGGGGTCAGGGGGCTCATTGGGGTCTTGGGGGGTCACATGTGCAATTTGGGGTGAATTCATGCGATTTTGGGCAAGTTATGGGGCGATTTGGGGGGAGTCGTGTGGGTTTTTGGGAGTCCTGGGGGTGCAGGACTTGGTGTGTTCGCCATATGGGAAACCGAATGTTTTTGGTAAAATGACCCAAATCTGTGGGTTTTAGCCCAATGTACACGGGGGTCAGGGGGTTCATTGGGGTCTTGGGGGGACACACATGAAATTTGGGGTGAATCGGGGCTATTTTGGGCAAGTTATGGGGTGATTTGGGGGGACTCGTGCGGGTTTTGGGGGTCCTGGGGGTGCAGGACTTGGTGCGTTCACCATATGGGAAACTGAATATTTTTGGTAAAACGATCCAAAATAGTCGCTTTTTGACCCATGTACAGGGGGGTCCAGGAGTCGCTGGGGGTGTGGGGGAGTCCCATGTGAAATCTGGGGTGAATTCATGCGATTTTGGGCAAGTTACGGGGCGATTTGGGGACACTATGGGCTTCTGGGGGGGGATGTGCTTTTCGGCCCAAAAAGCCCCAAATCTGTGGGTTTTTGCCCCATGTACAGGGGGGTCAGGGGGTTCCTGGGGGTCCCGGGAAGGGCCCTATGGGGTGTGGGGGACCCCCTGCCCCACATATTGTGCCCCACAGCTGCGCCAAGTGCTGGACCCCCCCACGTACCAGCTGTTCTGCCAGAAGCTGACGGAGCTGGAGCTGCAGAAGGACCCTCAGTTCCTCTGGTGCACTAAGGTGGTTATGGGGCAACCTATGGGGCAGTCTATGGGGCTGGGGGGGTCGCTGTGGGGCTGGGGGGGTCGCTGTGGGGCACTTATGGGGCACTTGGGGGTCGCTATGGGTCTCTATGGGTCACTTGGGGGTCACTTGGGGGTCTCTATGGGTCTCTATGGGTCATTTGTGGGTCTCTATGGGTCTCTATGGGTCACTTGGGGGTCACTTGGGGGTCTCTATGGGTCTCTATGGGTCACTTGGGGGTCGCTATGGGTCACTTGGGGGTCACTATGGGTCTCTATGGGTCACTATGGGTCTCTGTGGGTCACTTGGGGGTCTCTATGGGACACTTATGGGTCACTATTGGGCACTTATGGGTCGCTATAGAACACAGGGGGGACACTATGGGTCTCTATGGGTCACTTGGGGGTCTCTATGGGTCACTTGGGGGTCTCTATGGGTCTCTATGGGTCACTTGGGGGTTGCTATGGGTCATTATGGGTCACTTGGGGGTCACTATGGGTCACTTGGGGGTCACTTGGGGGTCACTATGGGTCTCTGTGGGTCTCTATGGGTCACTTGGGGGTCGCTATGGGTCACTTGGGGGTCTCTATGGGTCTGTATGGGTCACTTGGGGGTCTCTATGGGTCACTTGGGGGTCACTTGGGGGTCTCTATGGGTCACTTGGGGGTCACTTGGGGGTCTCTATGGGTCACTTGGGGGTCTCTATGGGTCTCTATGGGTCACTTGTGGGTCTCTATGGGTTGCTGTGGGTCACTTGGGGGTCTCTATGGGTCTCTATGGGTCACTTGGGGGTCGCTATGGGTCACTTGGGGGTCTCTATGGGACACTTATGGGTCACTATTGGGCACTTATGGGTCGCTATAGGACACGGGGGGGACACTATGGGTCTCTATGGGTCACTTGGGGGTCTCTATGGGTCATTATGGGGCACTTGTGGGTCTCTATGGGTTGCTGTGGGTCACTTGGGGGTCTCTATGGGTCTCTGTGGGTCTCTATGGGTCACTTGGGGGTCGCTATGGGTCACTTGGGGGTCACTATGGGTCTCTATGGGTCACTTGGGGGTCACTATGGGTCTCTATGGGTCACTTGGGGGTCACTATGGGTCACTTGGGGGTCACTATGGGTCTCTATGGGTCACTTGGGGGTCACTATGGGTCTCTATGGGTCACTTGGGGGTCGCTATGGGTCACTTGGGGGTCTCTATGGGTCACTTGGGGGTCACTATGGGTCTCTATGGGACACTTATGGGTCACTATTGGGTACTTATGGGTCGCTATAGGATACGGGGGGGACACTATGGGTCTCTATGGGTCACTTGGGGGTCACTCTGGGTCTCTATGGTCACTATGGGTCACTTGTGGGTCACTATGGGTCATTATGGGTCACTTGGGGGTCTCTATGGGTCACTTGTGGGTCTCTATGGGTTGCTGTGGGTCACTTGTGGGTCTCTATGGGTCTCTATGGGTCACTTGGGGGTCACTCTGGGTCTCTATGGGTCACTTGTGGGTCACTTGGGGGTCACTATGGGTCACTTGGGGGTCTCTATGGGACACTTATGGGTCACTATTGGGCACTTATGGGTCGCTATAGGACACGGGGGGGTCTCTATGGGTCTCTATGGGTCACTTGTGGGTCACTCTGGGTGTCTATGGCTCTCTATGGGTCTCTCTGGGTCTCTATGGGTCTCTATGGGTCACTTGGGGGTCACTATGGGTCACTGTGGGTCACTTGGGGGTCACTATAGGGCATTTGGGGGTCACTAAGGGACACTTAGGAGTCACTTGTGGGTCTCTATGGTCTCTATGGGTCTCTCTGGTCTCTCTGGTCTCTCTGGTCACTGTGGGTCTCTATGGGTCCCTGTGGTCACTTGTGGGTCACTATGGGTCACTTGGGGGTCTCTATGGGTCTCTATGGGTCACTTGTGGGTCTCTATGGGTCATTATGGGGCACTTGTGGGTCTCTATGGGTCACTATGGGTCACTTGGGGGTCCCTATGGGTCTCTATGGGTCACTTGTGGGTCTCTATGGGTCTCTATGGGTCTCTATGGGTCTCTATGGGTCTCTATGGGTCACTTGGGGGTCTCTATGGGTCTCTATGGGTCACTATGGGTCTCTATGGGTCACTTGGGGGTCTCTATGGGTCTCTATGGGTTGCTGTGGGTCTCTGTGGGTCTCTATGGGTCTCTATGGTCCCTATGGTCTCTCTGGTCACTGTGGGTCTCCCCTCCCCCAGTGCTCGTTCGGGTTCATCTTCGAGGGCGCCGTGGGGCCGGCGCAGTGTCCCCAGTGCCGGCTGCAGCTCTGCCCGCGCTGCCAGGAGCAGGTGGGGGAGGGGCGGGGGAGGGGGGGCCCGTTGATCCTGTTGATCCCATTGACTCCATTGACCCCATTGACCCCATTGACCCCCATTGATGTCCATTCAAGACCATGGGTCCCTATGGGTCCCTATGGGTCTCTATGGGTCCCTATGGGTCCCTATGGGTCCCTATGGGTCTCTATGGTCTCTATGGGTCCCTATGGGTCACTCTGTGGGTCTCTATGGGTCTCTATGGGTCCCTATGGGTCTCTATGGGTCTCTATGGGTCTCTATGGTCTCTATGGGTCCCTATGGGTCCCTATGGGTCCCTATGGGTCTCTATGGTCTCTATGGGTCCCTATGGGTTACTCTGTGGGTCCCTATGGGTTACTCTATGGGTCTCTATGGGTCCCTATGGGTCACTCTATGGGTCTCTATGGTCCCTATGGGTCTCTATGGGTCACTCTATGGTCCCTATGGGTCCCTATGGGTCACTCTGTGGGTCTCTATGGGTCACTCTCTGTGTCTCTATGGGTCCCTATGGGTCACTCTGTGGGTCCCTATGGGTCCCTATGGGTCTCTATGGGTCTCTATGGGTCTCTCTGGTCTCTATGGTCTCTATGGTCTCTATGGTCTCTATGGGTCTCTATGGGTCTCTATGGTCTCTATGGGTCTCTATGGTCTCTATGGTCTCTATGGTCCCTATGGGTCCCTATGGGTCCCTATGGGTCCCTATGGGTCTCTATGGGTTCCTATGGGTCTCTATGGGTCTCTATGGTCTTTATGGGTCTCTATGGGTCTCTATGGGTCTCTATGGTCTCTATGGTCTCTATGGGTCCCTATGGATGTCTATGGGTCTCTATGGGTCCCTATGGTCTCTATGGGTCACTCTATGGTCCCTATGGGTCCCTGTGGGTCTCTATGATTTCTATGGGTCTCTATGGGTCTCTATGGGTCCCTGTGGGTCACTCTCTGTGTCCCTGTGGGTCCCGGTGCCCCGCCCCCTCCCTCACGTGTGTCCCGTCACTTGTGGGGCTGCCCCCCAAGTGGCTCCCGCAGCACGAGTCTCTGTCCTGCGCCGACTTCGCGCTGTGGCTGCGGCGCCGCGACCCCCAGGCGGCCGCCGTGGGGCTGGAGGCCTTCCTGCGCGACCACGGCATCGGTGGGTCCGCCCCATAGACCCGCCCCATAGATCCGCCCCATAGATCCGCCCCACACATCCGCCCCATAGATCCGCCCCACACACCCGCCCCACACATCCGCCCCACACACCCGCCCCACACATCCGCCCCACACATCCGCCCCATAGATCCGCCCCACAGCTCTGCCCCACAGCTCTGCCCCACAGATCCGCCCCACACATCCGCCCCATAGATCCGCCCCATAGATCCGCCCCATAGATCCGCCCCACAGATCCGCCCCATAGATCCGCCCCATAGATCCACCCCATAGATCCGCCCCACACATCCGCCCCATAGATCCGCCCCATAGATCCGCCCCACAGCTCTGCCCCATAGATCCACCCCATAGATCCGCCCCATAGATCCGCCCCACAGCTCTGCCCCATAGATCCGCCCCATAGATCCGCCCCATTGATCCGCCCCACACATCCTGTCCCATAGATCCCGCCCCATAGATCCGCCCCACACATCCGCCCCACACATCCGCCCCACACATCCGCCCCACACATCCGCCCCATAGATCCGCCCCACGCATCCCGCCCCACACACCCACCCCATAGATCCGCCCCACACATCCCGCCCCATAGATCCCGCCCCACAGATCCGCCCCACACATCCCGCCCCATAACGCGCCCCTGTGGCACTGGGGGGGCGTCTATGGGGCTGGGGTTGGGTCTATGGGGCTGGGGTTGGGTCTATGGGGCTGGGGTTGAATCTATGGGTCCTGCCCCATAGCGCGGCCCTATGGCACTGGGGGGGGCATCTATGGGGCTGGGGTTGGGTCTGTGGGGCTGGGGTTGGGTCTATGGGTCCTGCCCCACATATTAGCCCCTGCCCCACATCTGCCCCACAGCGTGCCCGGCGTGTGGGGCACAGTTCTATGGGTCTGTGGCTCTATCTATGGGTCTGGGGTCACACCTATGGGTCCGGGGCTGGACCTATGGGTCCAGCCCCACGTATTAACCCCTGCCCCACATCTCTGCCCCACAGCGTGCCCGGCGTGTGGGGCGCAGTTCTATGGGTCTGGGGCTGGATCTATGGGTCTGGGGCTGCATCTATGGGGCTGGGGTTGGATCTATGGGTCCTGCCCCACATATTAACCCCTGCCCCACATCTGCCCCACAGCGTGCCCGGCGTGTGGGGCGCAGTTCTATGGGTCTGGGGCTGCATCTATGGGTCTGGGGCTGTGTCTATGGGTCTGGGGCTGGATCTATGGGTCTGGGGCTGCATCTATGGGTCCAGCCCCACACATTGACTCTGCCCCACATCTCTGCCCCACAGCGTGCCCGGCGTGTGGGGCGCAGTTCTATGGGTCTGGGGCTGGATCTATGGGTCTGGGGCTGCATCTATGGGGCTGGGGTTGGATCTATGGGTCCTGCCCCACATATTAACCCCTGCCCCACATCTCTGCCCCACAGCGTGCCCGGCGTGTGGGGCGCAGTTCTATGGGTCTGGGGCTGGATCTATGGGTCTGGGGCTGCATCTATGGGGCTGGGGTTGGATCTATGGGTCCTGCCCCACATATTAACCCCTGCCCCACATCTGCCCCACAGCGTGCCCGGCGTGTGGGGCGCAGTTCTATGGGTCTGGGGCTGCATCTATGGGTCTGGGGCTGCGTCTATGGGTCTGGGGCTGCGTCTATGGGTCCAGCCCCACACATTGACCCTGCCCCACATCTCTGCCCCACAGCGTGCCCGGCGTGTGGGGCGCAGTTCTATGGGTCTGGGGCTGGATGTATGGGTCTGGGGCTGCATCTATGGGGCTGGGGTTGGATCTATGGGTCCAGCCCCACACATTAACCCCTGCCCCACATCTGCCCCACAGCGTGCCCGGCGTGTGGGGCGCAGTTCGCGCTGGCGCGGGGCGGCTGTTTGCACCTGCAGTGCTCGCGCTGCCGCCACCAGTTCTGCAGCGGCTGCCGGACGACGTTCCACCCCCGACATGTGGGGCGGGATCTGTGGGGCGGGATCTGTGGGGCAGGATGGGTTTCTATGGGTTCTGTGGGTCTCTATGGGTCTCTATGGGTCTCTATGGGGTCTATGGGTCCCTATGGGTCTCTATGGGTTTCTATGTGTCTCTGTGGGGTCTATGGGTCTCTGTGAGGTTCCACCCCCGACATGTGGGGCGGGATCTATGGGGCGGGATCTATGGGGCGGGATGGGTTTCTATGGGTTTCTATGGGTCTCTATGAGTTTCTATGGGGTCTATGGGTCTCTATGGGTTTCTATGTGTCTCTGTGGGGTCTATGGGTCTCTGTGAGGTTCCACCCCCGACATGTGGGGCAGGATCTGTGGGGCGGGATCTATGGGGCGGGATGGGTTTCTATGGGTCCCTATGGGTCTCTATGGGTCCCTATGGGTTTCTATGGGTCTCTATGGGTTTCTATGTGTCTCTATGGGGTCTATGGGTCTCTGTGAGGTTCCACCCCCGACATGTGGGGCGGGATCTGTGGGGCGGGATCTATGGGGCAGGATGGGTTTCTATGGGTCTCTATGGGTCTCTATGGGTTTCTATGGGGTCTGTGGGTCTCTATGGGGTCTATGGGTGTCTATGAGGTTCCACCCCCGACATGTGGGGCGGGATCTGTGGGGCGGGATCTGTGGGGCAGGGCGGGATCTATGGGGCGGGTTGGGTTTCTATGGGTTCTGTGGGTCTCTATGGGTCTCTATGGGTCTCTATGTGTCTCTGTGGGGCCTATGGGTCTCTGTGAGGTTCCACCCCCGACATGTGGGGCAGGATCTGTGGGGCGGGATCTGTGGGGCAGGGCGGGATGTATGGGGCTGGATGGGATTCTATGGGTCTCTATGGGTTTCTATGGGTCTCTATGGGGTCTATGGGTCCCTATGGGTCTCTATGGGGTCTATGGGGTTCCACCCCCGACATGTGGGGCAGGATCTGTGGGGCGGGATCTGTGGGGCAGGGCGGGATCTATGGGGCGGGTTGGGTTTCTATGGGTCTTTATGGGGTTTATGGGTCTCTATGGGTCCCTATGGGTCCCTATGGGTCCCTATGGGTCTCTATGGGTCCCTATGGGTCTCTATGGGTCCCCATGGGTCTCTATGGTCTCTATGGTCTCTATGGGTCTCTATGGTCTCTATGGTCTCTATGGGTCCCTATGGGTCCCCATGGGTCTCTATGGGTCTCTATGGTCTCTATGGGTCTCTATGGGTCTCTATGGGTCTCTATGGGTCTCTATGGTCTCTATGGGTCCCTATGGGTCTCTATGGGTCCCTATGGGTCCCTATGGGTCTCTATGGTCTCTATGGTCTCTATGGGTCTCTATGGGTCCCTATGGGTCCCTATGGGTCTCTATGGTCTCTATGGGTCCCCATGGGTTGCTATGGGTCTGTATGGGTCAGTTATGGGTCCCTATGGGTCCCTATGGGTCTCTATGGTCTCTATGGGTCACTCTATGGGTCTCTATGGTCTCTATGGGGTCTATGGGTCTCTATGGTCTCTATGGTCCCTATAGGTCTCTATGGTCTCTATGGTCTCTATGGTCTCTATGGGTCTCTATGGGTCTCTATGGGTCTCTATGGTTTCTATGGGTCTCTATGGTCTCTATGGGTCAATCTATGGGTCCCTATGGGTCTGTATGGGTCAGTTATGGGTCCCTATGGGTCTGTATGGGTCAGTTATGGGTCGCTATGGGTCCCCCTGACCCCTGTGCCCCACAGCGCTGCCCGGCCCCGCGCTGCCCCCTGTTGGGCTCCCTGCACGCCCACCACCCCCGCCACTGTCTGTTCTTCCTGCGCGACTGGGACCCACAGCGGCTGCAGCGCCTCCTGCAGGTCACTTGTGGGGCGCTATGGGGCGCTATGGGGCGCTATGGGGCCCTATGGGTCCCTATGGGGCTCTATGGGTCCCTATGGGTCCCTATGGGGTCTCTATGTGGCTCTATGGGGAGCCTGGGGGGTCACTTGGGGGGCGCTGTGGGGCCCATATGGGGCTCTGTGGGTCAGTTATGGGGCACTTGGGGGTCACTATGGGTCTCTATGGGTCCCTATGGGTCTCTATGGGGGGTCTATGGGGCACTTGTGGGTCAGCTATGGGTCCCTATGGGGCACTTGGGGGTCACTATGGGTCTCTATGGGTCACTTATGGGGCATTGGGGGTCCCTATGGGTCTCTATGGTCTCTATGGGGTACTTGGGGGTCCCTATGGGTCCCTATGGGTCTCTATGGGGCACTATGGGTCCATAAGGGTCACTTATGGGGGGTCTATGGGTCTCTATGGGTCGCTATGGGTTGCTATGGTTCCCAATGGGTCACTCTATGGGTCTCTATGGGTCAATCTATGGGTCCCTATGGGTCTCTATGGGTCCCTATGGGTCAATCTATGGGTCTCTATGGGTCGCTATGGTCCCTATGGGTCCCTATGGGTCAATCTATGGGTCTCTATGGGTCTCTATGGGTCCCTATGGGTCAATCTATGGGTCCCTATGGGTCAATCTATGGGTCTCTATGGGTCTCTATGGGTCAATCTATGGGTCTCTATGGGTCTCTATGGGTCCCTATGGGTCCCTATGGGTCAATCCATGGGTCGCTATGGGTCTCTATGGGTCCCTATGGGTCAATCTATGGGTCCCTATGGGTCAATCTATGGGTCTCTATGGGTCTCTATGGGTCAATCTATGGGTCTCTATGGGTCTCTATGGGTCAATCTATGGGTCAATCTATGGGTCTCTATGGGTCTCTATGGGTCAATCTATGGGTCTCTATGGGTCCCTATGGGTCTCTATGGGTCAATCTATGGGTCTCTATGGGTCCCTATGGGTCTCTATGGGTCAATCCATGGGTCGCTATGGGTCAATCCATGGGTCGCTATGGGTCGCTATGGGTCAATCTATGGGTCTCTATGGGTCAATCTATGGGTCTCTATGGGTCAATCTATGGGTCTCTATGGTCTCTATGGGTCAATCTATGGGTCCCTATGGGTCCCTATGGTCTCTATGGGTCCCTATGGGTCAATCTATGGGTCAATCTATGGGTCTCTATGGTGTCTATGGGTCTCTATGGATCAATCCATGGGTCCCTATGGGTCGCTATGGGTCAATCTATGGGTCTCTCTCCCCACAGATGAACAACGTCCCCTTCACCACGGAGGCTCCGCCCGGATCCTCAGGTGAGCCCCCCACGTGTGGGGCAGCCCCATGGAAACCCCCTCTGTGGGGCCGCCCCACACATTCTGTGGGTCGCAGGCGCCTGCGGGGTGATGGAGCAGAAGGAGACGGGGGAGGGGCTGCGCGACGCCCCCTGCGGCCGCGACGTGGGGCCGGGCCAGGCCGGGATGTGCCGGTGACTTATGGGGCGCTATGGGGCAGCTATGGGGTCTATGGGGTCTATGGGGTCTATGGGTCTCTATGGGGTCTATGGGTCTCTATGGGTCTCTATGGTCTCTATGGGTCTCTATGGGTCTCTATGGGTCTCTATGGGTCTCTATGGTCTCTATGGGTCTCTATGGGTCTCTATGGGTCTCTATGGGTCTCTATGGGTCTCTATGGGTCCCTATGGGGTCTCTATGGGTCTCTATGGGGAGCCTGGGGGGTCACTTGGGGGGCGCTGTGGGGCACATATGGGGCTCTATGGGTCAGTTATGGGTCCCTATGGGTCTCTATGGGTCAATCTATGGGTCACTTGGGGGTCTCTATGGGTCCCTATGGGTCAATCTATGGTCTCTATGGTGTCTATGGGTCCCTATGGGTCAATCTATGGGTCTCTATGGTGTCTATGGGTCCCTATGGGTCAATCTATGGGTCACTATGGGTCTCTATGGGTCAGTTATGGGGCACTTTGGGGTCTCTATGGGTCAATCTATGGGTCTCTATGGGTCCCTATGGGTCTCTATGGGTCACTTGGGGGTTTCTATGGGGCACTTGGGGGTCCCTATGGGTCACTATGGGTCTCTATGGGTCAGTTATGGGGCACTTATGGGTCACTTCGGGGTCCCTATGGGTCAATCTATGGGTCACTTGGGGGTCTCTATGGTCTCTATGGTCTCTATGGGTCTCTATGGTCTCTATGGGTCCCTATGGGTCTCTATGGGTCTCTATGGTCTCTATGGTCTCTATGGGTCTCTATGGGTCTCTATGGTCTCTATGGGTCAATCTATGGGTCGCTATGGGTCAGTTATGGGTCCCTATGGGTCCCTATGGGTCTCTATGGGTCTCTATGGTCTCTATGGGTCCCTATGGGTCTCTATGGTCTCTATGGGTCAATCTATGGGTCACTTGGGGGTCCCTATGGGTCTCTATGGGTCGCTATGGGTCTCTATGGTCTCTATGGTCTCTATGGGTCTCTATGGGTCCCTATGGGTCTCTATGGGTCAATCTATGGGTCACTTGGGGGTCCCTATGGGTCGCTATGGGTCAGTTATGGGTCACTATGGGTCTCTATGGGTCACTTATGGGTCTCTATGGGTTGCTATGGGTCAGTTATGGGTCTCTATGGGTCTCTATGGGTCAGTTATGGGTCCCTATGGGTCCCTATGGGTCCCTATGGGTCTCTATGGTCTCTATGGGTCTCTATGGGTCCCTATGGGTCGCTATGGGTCAGTTATGGGTCCCTATGGGTCTCTATGGGTCTCTATGGGTCTCTATGGGTCTCTATGGGTCTCTATGGTCTCTATGGTCTCTATGGGTCTCTATGGGTCCCTATGGGTCTCTATGGGTCACTTGGGGCCATCCCTATGGGCGGCTCTCAGTCCTCCAGCGTCTCTATGATCCCCGTGTCCCCCCCCGCCCCCCCCCAGGCCTCACTACACCGAATATCTCGTTGGCCTCATCCGCTCCCACCCCCTCGACCCCGCCCCCCTGTACACGTGGCCGGAAGTGCTGGCGGCCGCCGAGCGCCACCTCCCGGGGGGGCGGCCCCCGCAGGGGCCTGAAGAGAACGACGCTCAATACGGGCAGCGCCTCAGACACCTATTGGAGACTCAGGACCCCGTCCAGCCACGCCCCGACGGCCCCTAAACGCGCGCTGATTGGTCCGCTCCGCGAGCCGCGCTCCCCCCCACCCCGCGCTGTCAATCAATAAAGCACCGCGTGACCCGGCTGCGCTCTGATTGGCCGCCCGCGCCGCCGCGCCGCGCTCCCATTGGCTGCCACCCCCCAGTTATGTCCCTATGGGTCTCTATGGGTCCCATTCACTCCCATTCACTCCCATTGTTCTCTATGGGTCCCTATGGTCCCTATGGGTCTCTATGGGTCCCTATGGGTCCCTATGGGTCTCTATGGGTCTCTATGGGTCCCTATGGGTCCCTATGGGTCCCTATGGGTCTCTATGGGTCTCTATGGGTCCCTATGGGTCCCTATGGGTCCCTATGGGTCTCTATGGGTCTCTATGGGTCCCTATGGGTCCCTATGGGTCTCTATGGGTCTCTATGGGTCCCTATGGGTCTCTATGGTCTCTATGGGTCTCTATGGTCTCTATGGGTCTCTATGGGTCTCTATGGTCTCTATGGGTCCCTATGGGTCTCAATGGGTCCCTATAGGTCAATCTATGGGTCTCTATGGGTCCCTATGGGTCCCTATGGGTCCCTATGGGTCCCTATGGGTCTCTATGGTCCCTATGGGTCTCTATGGTCTCTATGGTCTCTATGGTCCCTATGGGTCTCTATGGTCTCTATGGTCTCTATGGTCTCTATGGGTCTCTATGGTCTCTATGGTCCCTATGGGTCCCTATGGGTCTCTATGGTCTCTATGGGTCTCTATGGTCTCTATGGTCTCTATGGTCCCTATGGGTCTCTATGGTCTCTATGGTCTCTATGGTCTCTATGGGTCTCTATGGTCTCTATGGTCCCTATGGGTCCCTATGGGTCTCTATGGTCTCTATGGGTCTCTATGGGTCTCTATGGGTCTCTATGGGTCTCTATGGTCCCTATGGGTCTCTATGGGTCCCTATGGGTCTCTATGGTCTCTATGGTCTCTATGGGTCTCTATGGGTCTCTATGGGTCCCTATGGGTCTCTATGGTCTCTATGGGTCTCTATGGGTCCCTATGGGTCTCTATGGGTCTCTATGGTCTCTATGGGTCTCTATGGTCTCTATGGTCTCTATGGGTCCCTATGGGTCTCTATGGGTCCCTATGGGTCTCTATGGGTCTCTATGGTCTCTATGGGTCTCTATGGTCTCTATGGTCTCTATGGTCTCTATGGGTCCCTATGGGTCTCTATGGGTCTCTATGGTCTCTATGGGTCTCTATGGGTCTCTATGGTCTCTATGGTCTCTATGGGTCCCTATGGGTCCCTATGGGTCCCTATGGGTCTCTATGGGTCCCTATGGGTCTCTATGGGTCTCTATGGTCTCTATGGTCTCTATGGGTCCCTATGGGTCTCTATGGGTCCCTATGGGTCCCTATGGGTCCCTATGGGTCTCTATGGGTCTCTATGGGTCTCTATGGTCTCTATGGTCTCTATGGGTCTCTATGGTCTCTATGGGTCTCTATGGTCTCTATGGGTCCCTATGGGTCCCTATGGGTCTCTATGGGTCCCTATGGGTCCCTATGGGTCTCTATGGGTCTCTATGGGTCCCTATGGTCTCTATGGGTCTCTATGGGTCCCAATGGGTCTCTATGGGTCAATCTATGGGGCACTCCTGGGTCCCTCCCGAGTCTATGGGTCCCACCCTATGGGGCAGCCCGCTAACCTGGCCCCGCCCCACCCCCCCCAAACCACGCCCCCCCCCCCCCCGCAGAGCTCCGCGCCTCCCATTGGCTGCGCCTACGGACCAATCGGGATCCAGCTCCCCCATGGAAGCGTTGCCATGGGAACGAGGCGGCGAGCGGAGGGGGCGGGGCTCTAAAATGGGGGCGGGGTTCCAATGGGGGCGGGGTTGGGCGGCCCCGCCCCCCCCCCCCCGCAACACACGTGACACCCCCCCCCCGAAAGAAGACACGTGACTCCTCCCCCACTCACGTGATACACCCCCCCCCCACACACACACATTGGGCGCCACCTGGAGGTCAAACCCGGACGCCGGGGTCCCTTGGGGCACTCCTGGGTCCCTCCCGAACTCCTGGGTCCCTTGGGGCACTCCCGGGTCCCTCCCGAACTCCTGGGTCCCCTCTTTGTTTCCCCTCCCGGACACTCCTGGTTCCCTCCTCCCCGTTTGACTCCGCCCCCTTCCCTTTGGCCCCGCCCCCCCGCCCCTCCCTTGGCCCCGCCCCCCCCGGTTATGTTGGCGGGCGCCGCGCGCGCCCCGCGCAGACCCCGCCCCCGCCGCGATGCTCGCGCTGCTGCTGCTGCTGGGGGGGGCGGCGGCCCCTCCCCCCCCCCGCCCCCCCCCCCGAGAGACCCGCGTTCAGCCCCGAGGTGAGAGAGGGACCCAGGAGTGCCCCAGGGACCCAGGAGTGCGGGAGGGACCCAGGAGTGCGGGAGGGACCCAGGAGTGCCCCAATGGATTCAAATAGGGACCCAGGAGGGACCCAGGAGTTCGGGAGGGACCCAGGAGTGCCCCAATGGATTCAAATAGGGACCCAGGAGGGACCCAGGAGTGCGGGAGGGACCCAGGAGTGCCCCAAGGGACCCAGGAGTGCCCCAATGGAAACAAATAGGGACCCAGGAGGGACCCAGGAGTGCCCCAATGGGATTAATAGTGCAGGGAGGGACCCAGGAGTGCCCCAATGGATTCAAATAGGGAGCCAGGAGGGACCCAGGAGTGCCCCAAATAGGGACCCAGGAGTTCGGGAGGGACCCAGGAGTTCGGGGAAGGAATCACATGACCGGGAAGGGACCCAGGAGTTCGGGAGGGACCCAGGAGTGCCCCAATGGAAACAAATAGGGACTCAGGAGGGACCCAGGAGTGCCCCGAGGGACCCAGGAGTGCGGGAAGGGACCCAGGAGTGCCCCAATGGACACAAATAGGGACCCAGGAGGGACCCAGGAGTGCGGGAGGGACCCAGGAGTGCCCCAATGGACACAAATAGGGACCCAGGAGGGACCCAGGAGTGCGGGAGGGACCCAGGAGTGCCCCAATGGAAACAAATAGGGACTCAGGAGGGACCCAGGAGTTCGGGAGGGACCCAGGAGTGCCCCAAAGGGACCCAGGAGTGCCCCAATGGATTCAAATAGGGACCCAGGAGGGACCCAGGAGTTCGGGAGGGACCCGGGAGTGCCCCAATGGAAACAAATAGGGACCCAGGAGTGCCCCAAAGGGACCCAGGAGTTCGGGAGGGACCCAGGAGTGCCCCAATGGGCTTAATAGTGCAGGGAGGGACCCAGGAGTTCGGGGGTGGGGGGGAACCAAACAGGGGACCCAGGAGTTCGGGGAAGGAATCACATGACCGGGAAGGGACCCAGGAGTTCGGGAGGGACCCAGGAGTTCGGGAAGGGACCCAGGAGTTCGGGAAGGGACCCAGGAGTTCGGGAGGGGACCCAGGAGTTCGGGAAGGGACCCAGGAGTTCGGGAGGGACCCAGGAGTTCGGGAGGGACCCAGGCGTCCGGGCCGTCCCCTCCCCCCCCCGCCACGTCTCCTCTTTGTCCCGTTTTCCGCCGCTTTTCCCCCAAATCCCGCCCCTCCCCCCCCCATCGGGCGCTTTTGGAGCCGAATCCGCGGGATTTGAGCCCAAAAGCAAGGCGGGAGGGACCCAGGAGTGCCCCAAGGGACCCAGGAGTGCCCCAAGGGACCCAGGAGTTCGGGAGGGACCCAGAAAGGGACCCAGGAGTTCGGGGGCGGGGGGGGTCACATGACCGGGAAGGGACCCAGGCGTCCGGGCCGCCCCCACGTTAATTAGCGGCTGCTAAAACGGTCCCGGGAGGGGGCGGGGCTTGGGGGGGAGAGGGGGCGGGGCTTGGGGATTGGCCACGCCCACGGGGACCCGGGAGGGCGGGGGGGGGGGGGGGGGTGGAAATGGCGGACCCAGGAGTGCGGGAGGGACCCAGGAGTGCCCCAAGGGACCCAAACCTTTGGGGAGGGACCCAGGAGTTCGGGAGGGACCCAGGAGTGCCCCAAGGGACCCAGGAGTTCGGGAGGGACCCAGGAGTGCCCCAAGGGACCCAGGAGTTCGGGAGGGACCCAGGAGTGCCCCAAGGGACCCAGGAGTGCCCCAAGGGACCCAGGAGTGCGGGAGGGACCCAGGAGTGCCCCAAGGGACCCAGGAGTGCCCCAATGGACCCAGGAGTGCCCCAAGGGACCCAGGAGTGCCCCAAGGGACCCAGGAGTGCCCCAGGGACCCAGGAGTGCCCCAAGGGACCCAGGAGTGCCCCAAGGGACCCAAGAGTTCGGGAGGGACCCAGGAGTGCCCCAAGGGACCCAGGAGTGCCCCAAGGGACCCAGGAGTTCAGGAGGGACCCAGGAGTGCCCCAAAGGGTCTAAGACTTCAGGGAGGGACCCAGGAGTTCGGGAGGGACCCAGGAGTTCGGGAGGGACCCAGGCGTGCCCCAAGGGACCCAGGCGTGCCCCCCATAGGCCTGGCTGCAGCGCTACGGGTACCTGCCCCCCGGGGAGCTGCGCTCGGCGCTGCGGGCGCCGCGGGCCCTGCAGGGGGCGCTGGAGAACATGCAGCGCTTCTACGGGATCCCGGTGACCGGCCGAGCCGACCCCGAGACCATCAGGTAACCACGGGGACCCAGGAGTGCCCCAGGGGACCCAGGAGTTCGGGAGGGACCCAGGAGTGCCCCAAGGGACCCGGGAGTGCCCCAAAGATCCCCGTTGTTGCCATTGAGGGACCCAAGAGGGACCCAGGAGTGCCCCAAGCGGACCCAGGAGTGCCCCAAAGGGACATGGGAGGGACCCAGGAGTGCCCCAAAGGGACCCAGGAGTGCCCCAGGGGACACGGGAGGGACCCAAAGGGACATGGGAGGGACCCAGGAGTGCCCCAAGGGACACGGGAGGGACCCAGGAGTGCCCCAAAGGGACCCAGGAGTGCCCCAGGGGACACGGGAGGGACCCAAAGGGACCCAGGAGTGCCCCATAGATCCCCATAAGTGCCTATTAGGGACCCAGGAGTGCCCCAAAGGGACCCAGGAGTGCCCCAGGGGACACGGGAGGGACCCAAAGGGACATGGGAGGGACCCAGGAGTGCCCCAAGGGGATACAGGAGGGACCCAGGAGTGCCCCAAAGATCCCCGTTGTTGGCATTGAGGGACCCAGGAGTGCCCCAAGGGACCCAGGAGTGCCCCATAGATCCCCATAAGTGCCAATTGGGGACCCAGGAGTGCCCCAAGGGGACCCAGGAGTGCCCCTCCCTGGCGCGTGGCTCCGCCCACGGGTCCCTCAGTGGGCGGGGCGGCCGTGACCTTGACCTCTGACCCCCCCAGGGCCATGCTCCGCCCCCGCTGCGGGGTCCCCGACCAGCTGGGGTCGCAGGTCAAGGGCAACGTGCGCCGGAGACGCTTCGCCCTGCAGGGGGCGCGCTGGCCCGGCCCCGAGGTCACCTACAGGTCAGGGGTCACGGGGTCAAGGTCAGGGGTGGGGTCTGGGGGGGTCTAGGGGTCTATGGGGTCTATGGGTCTATGGGTCTATGGGTCTATGGGGTCTATGGGTCTGGGGGTCTATGGGTCTATGGGTCTATGGGGTCTATGGGTCTATGGGTCTATGGGTCTATGGTTCTATGGGGTCTATGGGGTCTATGGGTCTGGGGGTCTATGGGTCTATGGGTCTATGGGGTCTATGGGTCTATGGGTCTATGGGGTCTATGGGTCCGTCTATGGGTCTATGGACTTGTCCATGGGTCTATGGGTCCATCTATGGGGGTCTATGGGTCTGTGGGTCTGTCTATGGGTCTGTGGGTTCTATGGGTCCATCTATGGGTCTATGGCTCCATCTATGGGTCTATGGGTCTGTCTATGGGTCTATGGGTTCTATGGGTCCATCCAAGAGCTTTATGTGTCTATGGGGCTCTATGGGGGTCTATGGATCCGTCTATGGGTCCATCTATGGGCTCTATGGGGGTCTATGGGTCTGTCTATGGGCTCTATGGGTCCATCTATGGGTCTATGGGCTCTATGGGTCTATGGGTCTATGGGTCTGTCTATGGGTCTATGGGTGTCTATGGGTCCATCTATGGGCTCTATGGGTCTATGGGTCTATGGACTTGTCTATGGGTCTATGGGTCCATCTATGGGGTCTATGGGTCTATGGGGGGTCTATGGGTCTATGGGCATCTATGGGTCTATCTATGGGTCTATGGGGCTCTATGGCTCCGTCTATGGGTCTATGGGTCTATGGACTTGTCTATGGGTCTATGGGTCCATCTATGGGGTCTATGGGTCTATGGGGGTCTATGGGTCTATGGGGCTCTATGGGTCCATCTATGGGCTCTATGGGTCTATGGGGATCTATTGGTCCATCTATGGGTCTATGGGTCTATGGGTCAGTCTATGGGTCTGTGGGTCTATCTATGGGGTCTATGGGGGGGTCTCTGTGTCCAGCTATGGGTCTATGGGTCTATGGGGGTCTATGGGTCCATCTATGGGTCTATGGGTCTATCTATGGGTCTATGGGGCTCTATGGCTCTATGGCTCCATCTATGGGTCTGTCTATGGCCTCTAAGTGTCTCCCTATGGGTCCTGCCCCACACTTATGGGTCCCGCCCCACACTTATGGGTCCCGCCCCACACTTATGGGTCCTGCCCCACACTTATGGGTCCTGCCCCACACTTATGGGTCCCGCCCCACACTTATGGGTCCGCCCCCCAGCGTGCAGAACTTCACCCCCAAGGTGGGCCGCGCGGGCACCTTGGCCGCCATCCGCCGCGCCTTCGCCGCCTGGGCGGCCGCCGCCCCCTTGAGGTTCCGCGAGGTTCCCTACGGGGCCGGCGGCTCCGCCCCCGCGCCCGACATCCTCATCCTATTCGCCGAGGGCTTCCACGGCGACTCCGCCCCCTTCGACGGCCCCGGCGGCTTCCTGGCGCACGCCTACTTCCCCGGGCCCCACATCGGGGGGGACACGCACTTCGATGGGGCGGAGCCCTGGACCGACCAGAACCACGACCTGAGCGGTGAGGTTCTAGAGCCGACTGGGGGGTTCTAGAGCCGACTGGGGGGTTCTAGAGCCGATCTGGGGGTTCTAGAGCCGGCTTGGGGGGTCTAGAGTCGATCTGGGGCTTCTAGAGCCGGCTTGGGGGGGTCTAGAGTCGATCTGGGGGTTCTAGAGCCGACTGGGGCTTCTAGAGCTATATGGGGTTCTAGAGCCGCAAGGGGTTCTAGAGCCGACTTGGGGGTTCTAGAGCCGACTTGGGGGCTCTAGAGCCACGGGGGGGGTGGGTGTGTGTTCTAGAGACGATCTGGGGGTTCTAGAGCCGCAAGGGGTTCAAGAGCTGACTTGGGGGTTCTAGAGTCAATCTGGGGTTCTAGAGCCGGCTTGGGGTTATAGAGCCACGGGGGGGGTGTGTGTGGTGTGGGTGTGTGTGTTCTAGAGACGATCTGGGAGTTCTAGAGCCGACTTGGGGGTTCTAGAGCCGACTTGGGGGGGGTCTAGAGCCGATCTGGTCTAGAGCCACGGGGGGGTGTGGTCTAGAGACGATCTGGGGGTTCTAGAGCCGCAAGGGGTTCTAGAGCCGCCTTGGGGGTTCTGGAGCCGACTTGGGGGTTCTAGAGCCGACTTGGGGATCTACAGCTGCAAGGGGTTCTGGAGCCAACTTGGGGGTTCTAGAGCCGATCTGGGGGCTCTAGAGCCAAATTGGGGGGGTTCTAGAGCTGATCTGGGGCTTCTAGAGCTATATGGGGTTCTAGAGTCTATCTGGGGGTTCTAGACCCGTAGTTGGGTTCTAGACCCATAGTTGGGTCCATTGCCCCACAGTTGGGTTCTAGACCCATCATTGGTTTCTTGAGCCATAGTTGGGTCCATTGACCTATCATTGGGTTCTAGACCCATCATTGGGTTCTTGAGCCATAGTTGGCTCCATTGACCTCTCATTGGGTTCCAGACCCATAGTTGGGTCCATTGACCTATCATTGGGTTCTAGACCCATAGTTGGGTCCATTGCCCCATAGTTGGGTTCCAGACCCATAGTTGGGTTCTAGACCCATCATTGGGTTCCAGACCCATAGTTGGGTCCATTGACCTATCATTGGGTTCTAGACCCATCATTGGGTCCATTGCCCCATAGTTGGGTTCTAGACCCGTAGTTGGGTTCTAGACCCATCATTGGGTCCATTGCCCCATAGTTGGGTTCTAGACCCATAGTTGGGTTCTAGACCCATCATTGGGTCCATTGCCCCATAGTTGGGTTCCAGACCCATCATTGGGTCCATTGCCCCATAGTTGGGTTCTAGACCCGTAGTTGGGTTCTAGACCCATCATTGGGTCCATTGCCCCATAGTTGGGTTCTAGACCCATAGTTGGGTTCTAGACCCATCATTGGGTCCATTGCCCCATAGTTGGGTTCTAGACCCGTAGTTGGGTTCTAGACCCATCATTGGGTCCATTGCCCCATAGTTGGGTTCTAGACCCATAGTTGGGTTCTAGACCCATCATTGGGTTCTTGACCCGTAGTTGGCTCCATTGACCTCTCATTGGGTTCCAGACCCATAGTTGGGTCCATTGACCTATCATTGGGTTCTAGACCCATAGTCGGGTCCATTGCCCCATAGTTGGCTCCATTGCCCTCTCCTTGGGTTCTAGCCCCACAGCTGCCCCATAACCCCCCGTTCCGCCCCATAACCCCCCAGGGAACGACCTGTTCCTGGTGGCCGTTCACGAGCTGGGCCACGCGCTGGGATTGGAGCACTCGAGCGACCCGTCGGCCATCATGGCGCCGTTCTACCAATGGATGGACACCGAGGCCTTCGTGCTGCCCGACGACGACCGGCGCGGCATCCAGCAGCTCTACGGTGCCTATGGGGGGCGCTGTGGGGCGCTATGGGGCGCTATGGGTCACTATGGGTCTCTATGGGTCTCTATGGTCTCTATGGGTCTCTATGGGTCTATGGGTCCCTATGGGTCTCTATGGTCTCTATGGGTCTCTATGGTCCCTATGGGTCTCTATGGGTCTCTATGGGTCCCTATGGGTCTCTATGGGTCTCTATGGTCTCTATGGTCTCTATGGGTCTCTATGGTCTCTATGGTCTCTATGGGTCTCTATGGGGTCTCTATGGGTCTCTATGGGTTACTATGGGTCTATGGGTCCCTATGGGTGTCTATGGGGCTCTATGGGTCTCTATGGGTCAATCTATGGGTCTCTATGGGTCCCTATTGGTCAATATGGGTCTCTATGGGTCTCTATGGGTCTCTATGGTCTCCTTGGGTCTCTATGTGGGGTCTATAGGGTCCATGGGTCTGTGGTCTCTATGAGTCCCTATGGGTCTCTATGGGTCTCTATGGGTCCCTATGGGTCTCTATGGGTCTCTATGGTCTCTATGGTCTCTATGGGTCCCTATGGGTCTCTATGGTCTCTATGGTCTCTATGGGTCTCTATGGGTCTCTATGGGTCTCTATGGTCTCTATGGTCTCTATGGGTCTCTATGGGTCTCTATGGTCTCTATGGTCTCTATGGGTCTCTATGGGTCACTATGGGTCTCTATGGGTCTCTATGGGTCTCTATTGGTCTCTATGGTCTCTATGGGTCTCTATGGTCTCTATGGGTCCCTATGGGTCACTATGGGTCTATGGGTCCCTATGGGTCTCTATGGGGCTCTATGGGTCTCTATGGGTCTCTATGGGTATCTCTGGGTCCCTATGGGTCCCTATTGGTCAATATGGGTCTCTATGGGTCTCTATGGGTCTCTATGGGTCTCTATGGGTCTCTATGGTCTCTACGGGTCTCTATGGTTCTCTATGGTCTCTATGGGTATCTATGGGTCTCTATGGGTCTCTATGGTCTCCTTGGGTCTCTATGTGGGGTCTATGGGTCCATCTATGGGTCTGTGGGGTCCATGGGTCTATGGGTCTATGAGTCCCTATGGGTCTCTATGGTCTCTATGGGTCCCTATGGGTCCCTATGGGTCCCTATGGGTCTCTATGGTCTCTATGGGTCTCTATGGGTCTCTATGGTCTCTATGGTCCCTATGGGTCTCTATGGGTCTCTATGGGTCACTATGGGTCTCTATGGTCTCTATGGGTCTCTATGGGTCACTATGGGTCACTATGGGTCTCTATGGGTCTATGGGTCCCTATGGGTCTCTATGGGTCTCTATGGTCTCTATGGGTCTCTATGGGTCTCTATGGTCTCTATGGGTCCCTATGGGTCCCTATGGGTCTCTATGGGGCTCTATGGGTCTCTATGGGTCACTATGGGTCTATGGGTCCCTATGGGTCTCTATGGTCTCTATGGGTCTCTATGGGTCTCTATGGGTCTCTATGGGTCTCTATGGTCTCTATGGTCTCTATGGTCTCTATGGGTCTCTATGGGTCTCTATGGTCTCTATGGGTCCCTATGGGTCCCTATGGGTCTCTATGGTCTCTATGGGTCTCTATGGGTCACTATGGGTCTATGGGTCCCTATGGGTCTCTATGGTCTCTATGGGTCTCTATGGGTCTCTATGGGTCTCTATGGTCTCTATGGGTCTCTATGGGTCTATGGGTCCCTATGGGTCTCTATGGTCTCTATGGGTCTCTATGGGTATCTCTGGGTCTCTATGGGTCCCTATGGGTCCCTATTGGTCAATATGGGTCCCTATGGGTCTCTATGGGTCTATGGGTCCCTATGGGTCTCTATGGTCTCTATGGGTCTCTATGGGTCTCTATGGGTCTATGGGTCCCTATGGGTCTCTATGGTCTCTATGGGGCTCTATGGGTCTCTATGGGTCCCTATTGGTCAATATGGGTCTCTATGGCTCTCTATGGGTCTCTATGGGTCTCTATGGTCTCTATGGGTCTCTATGGGTCTCTATGGGTCTCTATGGGTCCCTATGGGTCTCTATGGTCTCTATGAGTCTCTATGGGTATCTATGGGTCACTATGGGTCTATGGGTCCCTATGGGTCTCTATGGGTCCCTATGGGTCTCTATGGGTCCCTATGGGTCTCTATGGGTCACTATGGGTCACTATGGGTCTCTATGGTCTCTATGGGTCTCTATGGTCTCTATGGGTCTATGGGTCCCTATGGGTCCCTATGGGTCTCTATGGGTCTCTATGAGTCACTATGGTCTTTATGGGTCTCTATGGGTCTCTATGGTCTCTATGGTCCCTATGGGTCTCTATGGGTCTCTATGGTCTCTATGGGTCTCTATGGTCTCTATGGTCTCTATGGGTCTCTATGGTCTCTATGGTCTCTATGGGTCCCTATGGATCTCTATGGGTCTCTATGGTCTCCATGGGTCTCTATGGTCTCTATGGGTCTCTATGGTCTCTATGGTCTCTATGGGTCTCTATGGGTCTCTATGGTCTCTATGGTCTCTATGGTCTCTATGGGTCTCTATGGGTCCCTATGGTCTCTATGGTCTCTATGGTCTCTATGGGTCCCTATGGTCTCTATGGGTCTCTATGGTCTCTATGGGTCTCTATGGGTCTCTATGGTCTCTATGGTCTCTATGGTCTCTATGGTCTCTATGGGTCCCTATGGGTCCCTATGGGTCTCTATGGTCTCTATGGGTCTCTATGGGTCTCTATGGGTCTCTATGGGTCACTATGGGTCTATGGGTCTCTATGGGTCTCTATGGTCTCTATGGGTCTCTATGGGTCTCTATGGGTCTCTATGGTCTCTATGGGTCTCTATGGGTCTCTATGGGTCCCTATGGGTCTCTATGGGTCTCTATGGGTCTCTATGGTCTCTATGGGTCTCTATGGCTCTCTATGGGTCTCTATGGTCTCCATGGGTCCCTATGGGTCCCTATGGGTCTTTATGGGCCTCTATGGGTCTCTGGGTCAATCTATGGGTCCCAATGGGTCCCAGCTGACCCCGCCCCCCCCCCAGGCTCCGCCCCCGGCGCCCCCACGTGGCCGCCCCTCCCCCCGGGCCCCACGGCTCCCTCCGCCCCCCCCGGGCCCCGAATCTGCGACGGCGCCTTCGACACCGTGGCCACGCTGCGGGGGGAGATGTTCATCTTCAAGGTGGGGCCGTATGGGGCAACATATGGGGCGGGGGGGGGGGGGGGGACATGTGGGGCGCCCCACGGTGACCCCCACATCCCCCCCCCCGCCCCATAGGAGCGCTGGTTCTGGAGGGTCCGCGATGGGCGGGTCCTCCCGGGCCACCCGCTCCCCATTGGGCAGTTCTGGGCCGGGCTGCCCCCCGGCATCAGCGCGGCCTATGAGAGAAAGGACGGCAAGTTCGTCTTCTTCAAAGGTGGGTTATAGCGCGATATAGCGCGATATCAATGTATATCGCGACGTATCGCGGCGATACGGCGCGATATGAGGGTATATCGCGACATATCGGGGCAATATATCGCGATATGAATGTATATGGCGACGGTATGTCGCGATATGAGTGTTATATCGCGGCGATATGTTGCGATATATCGCGATATGAGGGTATATCGCGACATATCGGGGCGATATATCGCGATATGAATGTATATCGCGACGGTATTTCGCGATATGAGTGTTATATCGCGGCGATATGTTGCGATATAGCGCGATACGAGGGTATATCGCGACATATCGGGGCGATATATGGCGATATGAGTGTTATATCGCGGCGATATGTTGCGCTATAGCGCGATATGAGGGTATATCGCGACATATCGGGGCGATATGTCGCGATATGAGTGTATATCGCGGCGATATGTTGCGATATAGCGCGATATGAATGTATATCGCGACGGTATGTCGCGATATGAGTGTTATATCGCGGCGATATGTTGCGATATAGCGCGATACGAATGTATATCGCGACATATCGCGGCGATATATCGCGATACCAGGGTATATCGCGACGTATCGGGCGATATATCGCGATATGAATGTATATCGCGACGGTATGTCGCGATATGAGTGTTATATCGCGGCGATATGTTGCGATATAGCGCGATATGAGGGTATATCGCGGCGATATGTTGCGATATATCGCGATATGAATGTATATCGCGACGGTATGTCGCGATATGAGTGTTCTATTGCGGTGATATGTTGCGATATAGCGCGATACGAGGGTATATCGCGACATATCGGGGCGATATATCGCGATATGAGGGTATATCGCGGCATATCGGGCAATATATCGCGATATGAATGTATATCGCGACGGTATGTCGCGACATGAGTGTTATATTGCGGCGATATGTTGCGATATAGCGCGATACGAGGGTATATCGCGACATATCGGGGCGGTATATCGCGATATGAGTGTATATCGCGGCGATATGTTGCGATATAGCGCGATATGAGGGTATATCGCGACGGTATGTCGCAATATGAGTGTTATATCGCGGCGATATGTTGCGATATAGCGCGATATGAATGTATATCGCGACATATCGTCGCGATATGGCCACGATATGACCCAATATAATGTTATATGGCCACGATACGCCCCAATACGTCGTGATATGGCCGCGATATGTCACGATATGTCGCGATATGGCCGCGATATGACCCAATATAATGTCATATCGCCATGATATCGCCACGATACGCCCCAATATGTCGTGATATGGCCGCGATATGTCGCGATATGTCGCGATATGGCCACAATATGACCCAATATAATGCCATATCGCCATGATATCGCCCCGAAACGCCCCAATACGTCGCGATATGGCCGCGATATGTCGCGATATGTCGCGATATGGCCCCTCTGCCCCCAGGTGACCGGCACTGGGTGTTCGCCGAGGCGGCGCTGGAGCCGGGGTACCCGCGCCCATTGGGCTCCATGGGCCGGGGGGTCCCCCCCGACCGGGTGGACGCGGCGCTGCTCTGGCTGCCCAGCGGGAAGACCTACCTGTTCCGGGGGGACAAGTGGGTGCCGGAACCTTCTGGAACCCCCATTGACCCCCATTGATCCCCATTGACCCCATTGACCCCATTGACCCCATTGACCCCCATTGACCCCCATTGACCCCATTGACTCCCATTGACCCCCATTGACCCCATTGACCCCCATTGACCCCCATTGACCCCATTGACCCCCATTAATCCCCATTGACCCCATTGACTCCATTGACCCCATTGACCCCATTGACCCCATTGATCCCATTGACCCCATTGACCCCCATTGACCCCATTGACCCCATTGACCCCATTGACTCTATTGACTCCATTGACCCCCATTGACCCCATTGACCCCATTGACCCCCATTGACCCCATTGACCCCCATTGACCCCATTGACCCCCATTGACTCTATTGACTCCATTGACCCCATTGACCCCCATTGACCCCTTTGACTCCCATTGACCCCATTGACCCCATTGACCCCATTGACCCCATTGACTCCATTGACTCCATTGACCCCCATTGACCCCATTGACCCCCATTGACTCCCATTGACCCCATTGACCCCATTGACCCCATTGACCCCATTGACCCCATTGACTCCATTGACTCCATTGACCCCCATTGACTCCCATTGACCCCCATTGACCCCCATTGATCCCATTGACCCCATTGACTCCCATTGACCCCATTGACCCCATTGACCCCATTGATCCCATTGACCCCATTGACCCCATTGACCCCATTGATCCCCATTGACCCCATTGACCCCATTGACCCCATTGACCCCCATTGACTCCCATTGACCCCCATTGACCCCCATTGACCCCCATTGACCCCATTGACCCCCATTGACTCCCATTGACCCCCATTGATCCCATTGACCCCATTGACCCCCATTGACCCCCATTGACCCCATTGACTCCATTGACCCATTGACCCCATTGACCCCATTGATCCCCATTGACCCCCATTGACCCCATTGACCCCATTGACTCCATTGACTCCATTGATCCCCATTGACCCCCATTGACCCCCATTGACTCCCATTGACTCCCATTGACTCCCATTGACCCCATTGACCCCCATTGACCCCATTGACCCCATTGACCCCATTGACTCCATTGACTCCCATTGATCCCCATTGACCCCCATTGACCCCATTGACTCCATTGACTCCATTGACTCCCATTGATCCCCATTGACCCCCATTGACCCCATTGACTCCATTGACTCCATTGACTCCCATTGATCCCCATTGACCCCATTGACCCCATTGACTCCATTGACCCCCATGTCCCCATTGACCCCATTGACTCCTATTGTCCCCATTGTCCCCATTGCCCCCCATGTCCCCATCGCCCCCTATTGTCCCCTTGCAGGTATTACCGGTTCAACGAGGACACGGGCGCCGTGGACCCCGATTACCCCAAGGACATGGGGGTGTGGGGGGGCGTCCCCGACAGCCCCCAGGGGGCGTTTATGGGGCACGACGAGGGTGAGGGGACATGGGGGGACATGGGGGGCAATGGGGGCAATGGGGACAATGGGGAATATGGGGAATATGGGGGCAATGGGGACATGGGGGGCAATGGGGGGCAATGGGATCAATGGGGATCAATGGGGATATGGGGGGATATGGGGGTCAATGGGGGGACACGGGGGGCAATGGGGGTTATGGGGGGTTATGGGGCAGCATGTGGGTCCTACTGGTGTCTGTTCTCTTCCTGTTGACCCCATTGACCCCCATTGACCCCATTGATCCCCATTGACCCCCATTGACTCCATTGACCCCATTGACTCCCATTGACCCCCCATTGACCCCGTTGACCCCATTGACCCCATTGACCCCATTGACCCCCATTGACCCCATTGACCCCCATTGACCCCATTGACCCCATTGACCCCATTGATCCCATTGACTCCCATTGACCCCCATTGACCCCCATTGACTCCCATTGACCCCATTGATCCCATTGATCCCATTGACTCCCATTGACCCCCATTGACCCCCATTGACTCCCATTGACCCCATTGACTTCTATTGATCTCTATGGGTGTCTATGGGTCCCATTGACTCCCATTGATCCCCATTGACTCCCATTGATCCCCATTGACCCCATTGACCCCCATTGCCCCCCACTGACCCCCATTAATCCCCATTGATCCCCATTGACTCTCATTGACCCCATTGACTTCTATTGATCTCTATGGGTGCTTATGGGTCCCATTGACCCCCATTGACCCCCATTGACCCCCATTGACTTCTATTGATCTCTCTGGGTGTTCTATGGGTCCCATTGACTGCCACTGATCCCCATTGACCCCCATTGACTCCCATTGACCCCCATTGACTCCCATTGATCTCTCTGGGTGTCTATGGGTCCCACTGACCCCCGTGTCCCCTCCCCCGCAGCCTTCACCTACTTCTTCAAGGACTCTCTCTATTGGACGTTCGACAACCGCGCCCTCCGCGTCACCCCGGGCTCCCCCAAATCCCTGCTCCGCGATTGGCTGCGCTGCCCGGGCCCCTCCCCCCCGCCCCCCCCTCCCGCCGGCCCCGACGACACCGACGTCATCGTCATCGCCGTGGGGGGGGGCGGGGCCGGGGCGCTGGCCACGCCCCTGGCGCTCTTGGCTCTGATTGGCGGGGGGGCCGGGGCGCTGGCGCTGATTTGGTGGCACCGGGGACCCCCCAAAAGGCTCCTGAGGTGCCAGAGGAGCCTCCTGCCCCGGGTTTAGCTCCGCCCACCCGGGAGGCCACGCCCACCGGGGAGCGACAGCCAATGGGAGGCGAGGGGGGGAAGGGGTGTGTCCCCCCATTGAGACCCATTGACCCCCATTCATTCCCATTGACTCCCATTGACCCCCATTCATTCCCATTGACTCCCATTGACCCCCATTCATTCCCATTGACTCCCATTGACTTCCATTCATTCCCATTGACCCCCATTCATTCCCATTGACTCCCATTGACCCCCATTCATTCCCATTGACCCCCATTCATTCCCATTCATTCCCATTGACCCCCATTCATTCCCATTGACTCCCATTGACCCCCATTCATTCCCATTGACCCCCATTCATTCCCATTGACTTCCATTCATTCCCATTGACCCCCATTGACCCCCATTCATTCCCATTGACTTCCATTCATTCCCATTGACCCCCATTGACCCCCATTCATTCCCATTGACTTCCATTCATTCCCATTGACCCCCATTGACCCCCATTCATTCCCATTGACCCCCATTCATTCCCATTGACTCCCATTGACTTCCATTCATTCCCATTGACCCCCATTGACTTCTATTGATCTCTATGGGTCTCTATGGGTCCCATTGACCCCCATTGATCCCCCTTGACTCCCATTGTTTTCTATGGGTGTCTACGGTCTCTATGGGTCTCTATGGGTCAATCTATGGGGCTCTATGGGGCTCTATGGGCCAATCTATGGGGCTCTATGGGGTCTACGGGGCTCTATGGGTCTCTATGGGTCTCTATGGGTCAATCTATGGGGCTCTATAGGGTCTATGGGGCTGTACAGGTCAATCTATGGGGCTCTATGGGTCAATCTATGGGGCTCTATGGGGTCTATGGGGCTCTATGGGTCAATCTATGGGGCTCTATGGGGTCTATGGGTCCCTATGGGTCAATCTATGGGTCTCTATGGGTCTCTTCGTCTCCCCTCGCCCCCCATTGGTCCCCATTGGCCCCGCCCCCTCCCCACCCCATCTATGGTGCTCGGCCCCGCCCCCTGGCGTGGGGGGGGGGGGGGGTGCTGGGGGGGGCGTGGCCATGCAAATGAAGGGGGCGGGGCCCAGTGTACATAAAGGGGGGGGGGGTTTGTACCATTGGGGGGGGGGGGAGGGGCCCGATCCCGCCCCCCCCAAATCCTGCTGGCTCGGGATTGGTCGGGGGAGCGAGGGGGGAGGGGCCCCCCCTTTTGGGGGGGGGGGGGTAGGGGGAGGTGGATAATTAATATTAATTAATAATAATGCTAATTAAAGGACTCGAGTGGTTTATTTGCCCCAAATTTGGGGGAATTCGGCCCAAAATTCGTCAGCGGCGGCGACGCCGGAAACCTGGGGGGGGGGGAGGGGTCAGAGGTCACGGCCACGCCCATAAGGGACCCAGGCGTCCGGGTGACCCCAAAGGGACCCAGGAGTGCCCCAAAAGGGACCCAGGAGTGCCCCAAAGGGACCCAGGAGTGCCCCAAAAGGGACCCAGGAGTGCCCCAAAAGGGACCCAGGAGTGCCCCAAAAAGGGACCCAGGCGTCCGGGCCACTCACCCCTCCCCTTCTTGGGCTTCTTGAGCTTCTTCCTCTTGGGGGGCGGAGCTTCCTGTGGGCGTGGCCAGAAGGGGCGGGGTCAGGGGGGTGTGAGCCGCGAGGCCCCGCCCCCCCCATGGGTAAGGGAGGGGGAATCTCTCACCTGATTGGTCGGATCCAGGAGGGCGGTGACGTCACCGAAGTGGGTGATGGAGTGGAGGTCCCGCCCCTCGCGGAGGCTCCGCCCCCGCTGGCCACGCCCCTTCCGGCCCCGCCCCAAGCGCAGCAGCAGCGACTCCTCCAGGCGGGTCCTGAGGGACCCAGGCGTCCGGGACCCACAAGTGACCCATAAGTGCCCCGTATTGACCCCATAGCGACCCATAAGTGACTCATATTGACACCACAGTGCCCCATAAGTGACCCCAGTGCCCCATAAGTGACCCCAGTGCCCCATAAGTGCCCCATAAGTGACACATAGAGACCCATAAGTGCCCCATAAGTCACCCCAATGACCCATAAGTGCCCCACAAGTGACCCCATAGAGACCCATAAGTGACCCCATAGAGACCCATAAGTGCCCCATATTGACCCCAACGACCCATAAGTGACCCCAATGACCCATAAGTGACCCCATAGTGCCCCATAAGTGACCCATAAGTGACCTCAATGACCCATAAGTGCCCCATAAGTGATGCGTAAAGACCCATAAGTGACTCCAGTGACCCATAAGTGCCCCACAAGTGACCCCAGTGCCCCATAAGTGAGCCATAGAGACCCATAAGTGCCCCCCAGTGACCCACAAGTGCCCCATAGACCCCCATAGCGCCCCATAAGTGCCCCATAGACCCCCATAGGCCGCCCCATAGCGCCCCATAGACCCCCATAGTGCCCCATAGACCCCCATAGTGCCCCATAAGTGCCCCATAGACCCCCATAGGCTGCCCCATAGCGCCCCATAAGTGCCCCATAGACCCCCATAAGTGACTCATAGACCCCCATAGGCTGACCCATAGCGCCCCATAAGTGACCCATAGACCCCCATAGCGCCCCATAAGTGACCCATAGACCACCCATAGCGCCCCATAAGTGCCCCATAGACCCCATAGTCCGCCCCATAGCGCCCCATAAGTGCCCCATAGACCCCCATAGTGCCCCATAGACCCCCATAGCGCCCCATAAGTGCCCCATAGACCCCCATAGGCCGCCCCATAGCACCCCATAATTGACTCATAGACCCCCATAGCGCCCCATAGGTGACTCATAGACCCCCATAGCGCCCCATAAGTGCCCCATAGACCCCCATAGTGCCCCATAGCGCCCCATAGAGACCCATAGACCCCCATAGGCTGCCCCATAGCGCCCCATAAGTGCCCCATAGACCCCCATAGGCTGCCCCATAGCGCCCCATAAGTGCCCCATAGACCCCCATAAGTGACTCATAGACCCCCATAGGCCGCCCCATAGCACCCCATAAGTGACCCATAGACCCCCATAGCGCCCCATAAGTGACCCATAGACCCCCATAGCGCCCCATAATTGACTCATAGACCCCATAGCACCCCATAAGTGACCCACAGACCCCCATAGCGCCCCATAAGTGCCCCATAGACCCCCATAGCGCCCCATAAGTGCCCCATAGACCCCCACAGGCCGCCCCATAGCGCCCCATAAGTGCCCCATAGACCCCCATAAGTGACTCACAGACCCCCATAACGCCCCATAAGTGACTCATAGACCCCCACAAGCCGCCCCATAGCGCCCCATAAGTGCCCCATAGACCCCCACAGGCCGCCCCATAGCGCCCCATAAGTGCCCCATAGACCCCCATAAGTGACTCACAGACCCCCATAACGCCCCATAAGTGACTCATAGACCCCCACAAGCCGCCCCATAGCGCCCCATAAGTGCCCCATAGACCCCCACAGGCCGCCCCATAGCGCCCCATAAGTGACCTGTGGGTCTCGGCGGGGGAGGGGCGGGCCCCGCCCCCCGGCTGCTCCTCGGGCCCCTCCCCCAGCTCCACTTGTAGGTCGCGGATCAGGGCCGAGCTCAGCGCCCCCCGGAGCCGCCGCTTGGGGGGCTGCCCCATAGAATCTATGGGGCAGAGGCACGGGGGGCGGGTCATGGAGGGACCCAGGAGTGCCCCGAGGGACCCCGGAGTTCGGGAGGGACCCAGGAGTGCCCCAATGGAAACGAATAGGGACCCAGGAGGGACCCAGGAGTGCCCCGAGGGACCCAGGAGTGCCCCAAGGGACCCAGGAGTGCGGGAGGGACCCAGGAGTGCCCCAATGGAGCCAAATAGGGACCCAGGAGGGACCCAGGAGTGCCCCAATGGAGCCAAATAGGGACCCAAAGGGACCCAGGAGTGCCCCAATGGAGCCAAATAGGGACCCAGGAGTGCCCCAAGGGACCCAGGAGTGCGGGAGGGACCCAGGAGTGCCCCAATGGAGCCAAATAGGGACCCAAAGGGACCCAGGAGTGCCCCAAAGGGACCCAGGAGTTCGGGAGGGACCCAGGAGTGCCCCAATGGAAACAAATAGGGACCCAGGAGTGCCCCAAAGGGACCCAGGAGTGCCCCAATGGACACAAATAGGGACCCAGGAGGGACCCAGGAGTGCCCCAAGGGACCCAGGAGTGCCCCAATGGAAACAAATAGGGACCCAGGAGGGACCCAAAGGGACCCAGGAGTGCCCCGAGGGACCCAGGAGTGCCCCAATGGAACCAAATAGGGACCCAGGAGTGCCCCAATGGGACCCAGGAGTTCGGGAGGGACCCAGGAGTGCCCCGAGGGACCCAGGAGTGCCCCAATGGAAACAAATAGGGACCCAAATAGGGACCCAGGAGTGCCCCAAGGGACCCAGGAGTTCGGGAGGGACCCAGGAGTGCCCCAAGGGACCCAGGAGTGCCCCAAGGGACACAAATAGGGACCCAAAGGGACCCAGGAGTGCCCCAATGGAAACAAATAGGGACCCAGGAGGGACCCAGGAGTGCCCCAAGGGACCCAGGAGTGCCCCAATGGAGCCAAATAGGGGACCCAGGAGTACCCCAAGGGACCCAGGAGTGCCCCAATGGAGCCAAATAGGGACCCAGGAGGGACCCAGGAGTGCCCCGAGGGACCCAGGAGTGCCCCAATGGAGCCAAATAGGGGACCCAGGAGTACCCCAAGGGACCCAGGAGTGCCCCAATGGAGCCAAATAGGGACCCAAAGGGACCCAGGAGTGCCCCAAAGGGACCCAGGAGTTCGGGAGGGACCCAGGAGTGCCCCAAGGGACCCAGGAGTGCCCCAAGGGACCCAGGAGTGCCCCAATGGAAACAAATAGGGACCCAAAGGGACCCAGGAGTTCCCCAAGGGACCCAGGAGTGCCCCAAGGGACCCAGGCGTCCGGGCCCCACCCACCGTAGTTGACGGGGACCAATCGGGGGGGGACGTAACGTTTCCCGCCGCCCAATCCCGGGGCCTTCGCTGCCGCCGGCTCCGCCTCCTCCTCCTATAGGGCAGACGGGCTGTCAATCAACCCTCCGGCGACCAATGGGAGACAAGGGACCCCCATAGGGACCCAGAGAAGGGACCCAGGAGGTCGGGAGGGACCCAGGAGTGCCCCAAGGGACCCAGGAGTGCCCCAATGGAAACAAATAGGGACCCAGGAGGGACCCAGGAGTGCCCCAAGGGACCCAGGCGTCCGGGCCCCATCACGTCACCTGTGACGTCATCTCCGAGGGGCGGGGCCGGAAGCTCAAGGGGTCGTTGGCATCTGGATGGGCAGCTGTCAATCATCCGGGAGGGACCCAGGAGTGCCCCAAGGGACCCAGGAGTGCCCCAATGGAGCCAAATAGGGACCCAGGAGGGACCCAGGAGTGCCCCGAGGGACCCAGGCGTCCGGGACTCACCCCTCCCCCCCGCGGCCGCCGCCCTCAGCAGTTTCTCAATGTGGTAACGGAGCCGCCGCTCCAGGGGGCGGAGCTTGTCCAGCACCTGGGCCAATAGGGAGCCAGAGAGACCCAGAGGGACCAATGGGGGTCAATGGGGTCAATGGGGGTCAATGGGGGTCAATGGGGTCAATGGGAGTCAATGGGAGTCAATGGGGATCAATGGGGTCAATGGGGGTCAATGGGGTCAATGGAGTCAATGGGGGTCAATGGGAGTCAATGGGACCCATAGACACTCATAGAAACCCCCTTGGCCACGCCCCCTCCTCCCTATTGGCCACACTTCCCTGCAACCACCCCCCCCAACCCCCTTGGCCACACCCCCTCACTCCCGCTCCCCGTGCCCCCCCCACCCCCTTGGCCACGCCCCCTCAGTCCCCCATTGGCCACCCCCCCACCCCCCTTGCCCCCCTCAGTCCCCTCGGCCACGCCCCCTCAGTCCCCTTGGCCACGCCCCCTCAGTCCCTATTGGCCACCCCCCCACCACCCCCCTTGCCCCCCTCAGTCCCCTCGGCCACGCCCCCTCAGTCCCCTTGGCCACGCCCCCTCAGTCCCCCATTGGCCACCCCTCCCCTTGGCCACGCCCCCTCAGTCCCCAGTGACCACGCCCCCTCAGTCTCCCTCCCCGTGCCCCCCCCAACCACCCCCTTGGCCACGCCCCCTCAGTCCCCTTGGCCACGCCCCCTCAGTCCCGCTCCCCGTGCCCCCCCCACCCCCTTGGCCACGCCCCCTCAGTCCCCTTGGCCACGCCCCCTCACTCCCCATTGGCCACCCCCCCTCACTCCCCATTGGCCACCCCCCTTGACCACCCCCCACCCCCCTTGGCCACGCCCCCTCAGTCCCCCATTGGCCACCCCCCCCACCCCCCTTGCCCCCCTCAGTCCCCTTGGCCACGCCCCCTCAGTCCCCTTGGCCACACCCCCTCACTCCCCATTGGCCACCACCCCCCTTGACCACCCCCCCACCCCTTGGCCACGCCCCCTCACTCCCGCTCCCCTTTCTCCCCCCCCACCCCCGTGGCCCCGCCCCCCCGTGGCCCCGCCCCTCACCACGCGCGCCTCCACCAGCCTCTCCCTCTCGGCGGCCCCGCCCACCGCCTTTCCCGCCACTTTCCGGCCAATCAGCAGCGCCAGGTCGCCCAGGTATCCCAGCAGCCCCTGCGCCCGCAGCTCCAGCACCGACAGCCCCTGTGGGGACAGGAAGGGACCCAGGCGATCGGGAGGGACCCAGGAGTGCCCCGGGGGACCCAGGAATGCCCCATAACCCACCTTTAGTGTGGAAAAGCGGCCGCTCCGCACCCTCCGCAGCGTTTCCCGCCCGTGCGACGCCACAACCGACACCTACGGGGCATTAATACGCTAAATAACCCATTTTAGCCGCTTTTAGTGCGTTTTAAGGGGTTTTTAGGGTCTTACTTGCTCGGAGAGAGCGCGGAGAAGCGCGGCGGCTTCGGCCATGCTGGAAATGGCGTGAGGAAAACGCGCCAGCCAATAGGAAAGCGCAGGGGGGTGAGGGACAAGCGCGCCGGCCAATGGCAGCGCGGCGGCTCGGCGCGGCGGCCAATGGGAGCGAGGGGGGGGCGGCGCGGCCCGCCCCCGCGCGGCGGCGCTGAGGGAAAGGCGCGCGGGCCAATGGGAAAGCGGCGCCGCGCGGCTGCGGCCAATGGGAGCGAGGGGGGGGCGGCGCGGCCCGCCCCGGCGCGGCGGCGCTGAGGGAAAGGCGCGCGGGCCAATGGGAAAGCGGCGCCGCGCGGCTGCGGCCAATGGGAGTGAGGGGGGGCGGCGCGGCCCGCCCCCGCGCGGCGGCGCTGAGGGAAAGGCGCGCGGGCCAATAGAAGCGCGGGGGTTCGGCGCGGCGGCCAATAGGAGTGAGGGGGGGCGGCGCGTCCCACCCCGGCGCGGCGGCGCTGAGGGACAAGCGCGCGGGCCAATGGGATGGCGGCGCCGCGCCGCGGCGGCCAATAGGAAGGCGGGGAGGGCGGGAAGCCCCTGTTGCCACCC
>NW_028116401.1:0-26302 GCF_964273445.1 Streptopelia decaocto | reverse complement strand
GAAATTGTAAACATGTGGCCATGGATTTTGAAAATTCTAGAGAGAATTTTAAAAGCTTCAAGAGAATTTCAACAATTTTGAGAGGGATTTGAAAAGTTTCAATGGGAATGGGAAGAATGGGGACAAAAATGGGAAAATTTTTAAGGAACTTTGAAAAAATTTCAACTGGAATTTTAGCATTTTTTTACATGAAATTGTAAACATGTGGACATGGATTTTGAAAATTCTAGAGAGAATTTTAAAAGCTTCAAGAGAATTTCAACAATTTGGAGAGGGATTTGAAAAGTTTCAATGGGAATGGGAAGAATTGGGACAAAAATTGGGAAAATTTTTAAGGGACTTTGAAAAAATTCAACTGGAATTTTAGCAATTTTTTTACGTGAAATTGTAAACATGTGGCCATGGATTTTGAAAATTCTAGAGAGAATTTTAAAAGCTTTAACAGAATTTCTACAATTTTGAGAGGGATTTGAAAAGTTTCAATGGGAATGGGAAGAATTGGGACAAAAATTGGAAAACTTTTAAGGGACTTTGAAAAAATTTCAACTGGAATTTTAGCAATTTTTTTATGTGAAATTGTAAACATGTGGACATGGATTTTTGAAAATTCTAGAGAGAATTTTAAAAGCTTCAACAGAATTTCAACACTTTTGAGAGGGATTTGAAAAGTTTCAATGGGAATGGGAAGAATTGGGACAAAAATTGGAAAATTTTTAAGGGACTTTGAAAAAATTTCAACTGGAATTTTAGCCATTTTTTGACGTGAAATTGTAAACATGTGGACATGGATTTTGAAAATTCTAGAGAGAATTTTAAAAGCTTCAACAGAATTTCCACAATTTGAGAGGGATTTGAAAAGTTTCAATGGGAATGGGAAGAATTGGGACAAAAATTGGAAAATTTTTCAGGGACTTTGAAAAAATTTCAACTGGCATTTTAGCCATTTTTTGACGTGAAATTGTAAACATGTGGCCATGGATTTTGAAAATTCTAGAGAGAATTTTAAAAGCTTCAACAGAATTTCCACAATTTTGAGAGGGATTTGAAAAGTTTCAATGGAATGGGAAGAATTGGGACGAAAATTGGAAAATTTTTAAGGGACTTTGAAAAAATTGCAACTGGAATTTTAGCCATTTTTTGACGTGAAATTGTAAACATGTGGCCATGGATTTTGAAAATTCTAGAGAGAATTTTAAAAGCTTCAACAGAATTTCAACAATTTTGAGAGGGATTTGAAAAGTTTCAATGGGAATGGGAAGAATTGGGACAAAAATTGGAAAATTTTTCAGGGACTTTGAAAAAATTTCAACTGGAATTTTAGCAATTTTTTTACATGAAATTGTAAACATGATGAAGTGGATTTTGAAAATTCTAGAGAGAATTTTAAAAGCTTCAACAGAATTTCAACAATTTTGAGAGGGATTTGAAAAGTTTCAATGGGAATGGGAAGAATTGGGACAAAAATTGGAAAATTTTTAAGGGACTTTGAAAAAATTTCAACTGGAATTTTAGCCATTTTTTGACGTGAAATTGTAAACATGTGGACATGGATTTTGAAAATTCTAGAGAGAATTTAAAAGCTTCAACAGAATTTCCACAATTTTGAGAGGGATTTGAAAAGTTTCAATGGGAATGGGAAGAATTGGGACAAAAATTGGAAAATTTTTAAGGGACTTTGAAAAAATTTCAACTGGAATTTAGCCATTTTTTGACGTGAAATTGTAAACATGTTGAAGTGGATTTTGAAAATTCTAGAGAGAATTTTAAAAGCTTCAACAGAATTTCCACAATTTTGAGAGGGATTTGAAAAGTTTCAATGGGAATGGAAGAATTGGGACGAAAATTGGAAAATTTTTAAGGGACTTTGAAAAAATTTCAACTGGAATTTTAGCCATTTTTTGACGTGAAATTGTAAACATGTGGACATGGATTTTGAAAATTCTAGAGAGAATTTTAAAAGCTTCAACAGAATTTCAACAATTTTGAGAGGGATTTGAAAAGTTTCAATGGGAATGGGAAGAATTGGGACAAAAATTGGAAAATTTTTAAGGGACTTTGAAAAAATTTCAACTGGAATTTTAGCCATTTTTTGACGTGAAATTGTAAACATGTGGACATGGATTTTGAAAATTCTAGAGAGAATTTTAAAAGCTTCAAGAGAATTTCAACAATTTTGAGAGGGATTTGAAAAGTTTCAATGGGAATGGGAAGAATTGGGACAAAAATTGGAAAATTTTTAAGGGACTTTGAAAAAATTTCAACTGGAATTTTAGCATTTTTTTGACGTGAAATTGTAAACATGTTGAAGTGGTTTTGAAAATTCTAGAGAGAATTTTAAAAGCTTCAACAGAATTTCCACAATTTTGAGAGGGATTTGAAAAGTTTCAATGGGAATGGGAAGAATTGGGACAAAAATTGGAAAATTTTTCAGGGACTTTGAAAAAATTTCAACTGGAATTTTAGCCATTTTTTGACGTGAAATTGTAAACATGTGGACATGGATTTTGAAAATTCTAGAGAGAATTTTAAAAGCTTCAACAGAATTTCCACAATTTTGAGAGGGATTTGAAAAGTTTCAATGGGAATGGGAAGAATTGGGACAAAAATTGGAAAATTTTTCAGGGACTTTGAAAAAATTTCAACTGGAATTTTAGCCATTTTTTGACGTGAAATTGTAAACATGTGGACATGGATTTTGAAAATTCTAGAGAGAATTTTAAAAGCTTCAACAGAATTTCCACAATTTTGAGAGGGATTTGAAAAGTTTCAATGGGAGTGGGAAGAATTGGGACAAAATTGGAAAATTTTTAAGGGACTTTGAAAAAATTTCAACTGGAATTTTAGCCATTTTTTGACGTGAAATTGTAAACATGTGGCCATGGATTTTGAAAATTCTAGAGAGAATTTTAAAAGCTTCAACAGAATTTCAACAATTTTGAGAGGGATTTGAAAAGTTTCAATGGGAATGGGAAGAATTGGAACAAAAATTTAAAATTTTTTAAGGGACTTTGAAAAAATTTCAACTGGAATTTTAGCCATTTTTTGACGTGAAATTGTAAACATGTGGACATGGATTTTGAAAATTCTAGAGAGAATTTTAAAAGCTTCAACAGAATTCCACAATTTTGAGAGGGATTAGAAAAGATTCAATGGGAATGGGAAGAATTGGGACAAAAATTGGAAAATTTTTAAGGGACTTTGAAAAAATTTCAACTGGAATTTTAGCAATTTTTTTACATGAAATTGTAAACATGATGAAGTGGATTTTGAAAATTCTAGAGAGAATTTTAAAAGCTTCAACAGAATTTCAACAATTTTGAGAGGGATTTGAAAAGTTTCAATGGGAATGGGAAGAATTGGGACAAAAATTGGAAAATTTTTCAGGGACTTTGAAAAAATTTCAACTGGAATTTTAGCCATTTTTTGACGTGAAATTGTAAACATGTGGACATGGATTTTGAAAATTCTAGAGAGAATTTTAAAAGCTTCAACAGAATTTCCACAATTTTGAGAGGGATTTGAAAAGTTTCAATGGGAATGGGAAGAATTGGGACAAAAATTGGAAAATTTTTCAGGGACTTTGAAAAATTTCAACTGGAATTTTAGCCATTTTTTGACGTGAAATTGTAAACATGTGGACATGGATTTTGAAAATTCTAGAGAGAATTTTAAAAGCTTCAACAGAATTTCCACAATTTTGAGAGGGATTTGAAAAGTTTCAATGGGAGTGGGAAGAATTGGGACAAAAATTGGAAAATTTTTAAGGGACTTTGAAAAAATTTCAACTGGAATTTTAGCCATTTTTTGACGTGAAATTGTAAACATGTGGCCATGGATTTTGAAAATTCTAGAGAGAATTTTAAAAGCTTCAACAGAATTTCAACAATTTTGAGAGGGATTTGAAAAGTTTCAATGGGAATGGGAAGAATTGGAACAAAAATTTAAAATTTTTTAAGGGACTTTGAAAAAATTTCAACTGGAATTTTAGCCATTTTTTGACGTGAAATTGTAAACATGTGGACATGGATTTTGAAAATTCTAGAGAGAATTTTAAAAGCTTCAACAGAATTTCACAATTTTGAGAGGGATTAGAAAAGATTCAATGGGAATGGGAAGAATTGGGACAAAATTGGAAAATTTTTAAGGGACTTTGAAAAAATTTCAACTGGAATTTTAGCAATTTTTTTACATGAAATTGTAAACATGATGAAGTGGATTTTGAAAATTCTAGAGAGAATTTTAAAAGCTTCAACAGAATTTCAACAATTTTGAGAGGGATTTGAAAAGTTTCAATGGGAATGGGAAGAATTGGGACAAAATTGGAAAATTTTTAAGGGACTTTGAAAAAATTGCAACTGGAATTTTAGCCATTTTTTGACGTGAAATTGTAAACATGTGGACATGGATTTTGAAAATTCTAGAGAGAATTTTAAAAGCTTCAACAGAATTTCCACAATTTTGAGAGGGATTTGAAAAGTTTCAATGGGAATGGGAAGAATTGGGACAAAAATTGGAAAATTTTTAATGGACTTTGAAAAAATTTCAACTGGCATTTTAGCCATTTTTGACGTGAAATTGTAAACATGTGGCCATGGATTTTGAAAATTCTAGAGAGAATTTTAAAAGCTTCAACAGAATTTCCACAATTTTGAGAGGGATTTGAAAAGTTTCAATGGGAATGGGAAGAATTGGGACAAAAATTGGAAAATTTTTCAGGGACTTTGAAAAAATTTCAACTGGAATTTTAGCCATTTTTGACGTGAAATTGTAAACATGTGGACATGGATTTTGAAAATTCTAGAGAGAATTTTAAAAGCTTCAACAGAATTTCCACAATTTTGAGAGGGATTTGAAAAGTTTCAATGGGAGTGGGAAGAATTGGGACAAAAATTGGAAAATTTTTAAGGGACTTTGAAAAAATTTCAACTGGAATTTTAGCCATTTTTTGACGTGAAATTGTAAACATGTGGCCATGGATTTTGAAAATTCTAGAGAGAATTTTAAAAGCTTCAACAGAATTTCAACAATTTTGAGAGGGATTTGAAAAGTTTCAATGGGAATGGGAAGAATTGGAACAAAAATTTAAAATTTTTTAAGGGACTTTGAAAAAATTTCAACTGGAATTTTAGCCATTTTTTGACGTGAAATTGTAAACATGTGGACATGATTTTGAAAATTCTAGAGAGAATTTTAAAAGCTTCAACAGAATTTCCACAATTTTGAGAGGGATTAGAAAAGATTCAATGGGAATGGGAAGAATTGGGACAAAAATTGGAAAATTTTTAAGGGACTTTGAAAAAATTTCAACTGGAATTTTAGCAATTTTTTTTACATGAAATTGTAAACATGATGAAGTGGATTTTGAAAATTCTAGAGAGAATTTTAAAAGCTTCAACAGAATTTCAACAATTTTGAGAGGGATTTGAAAAGTTTCAATGGGAATGGGAAGAATTGGGACAAAAATTGGAAAATTTTTCAGGGACTTTGAAAAAATTTCAACTGGAATTTTAGCCATTTTTTGACGTGAAATTGTAAACATGTGGACATGGATTTTGAAAATTCTAGAGAGAATTTTAAAAGCTTCAACAGAATTTCCACAATTTTGAGAGGGATTTGAAAAGTTTCAATGGGAATGGGAAGAATTGGGACAAAAATTGGAAAATTTTTCAGGGACTTTGAAAAAATTTCAACTGGAATTTTAGCCATTTTTTGACGTGAAATTGTAAACATGTGGACATGGATTTTGAAAATTCTAGAGAGAATTTTAAAAGCTTCAACAGAATTTCCACAATTTTGAGAGGGATTTGAAAAGTTTCAATGGGAGTGGGAAGAATTGGGACAAAAATTGGAAAATTTTTAAGGGACTTTGAAAAAATTTCAACTGGAATTTTAGCCATTTTTTGACGTGAAATTGTAAACATGTGGCCATGGATTTTGAAAATTCTAGAGAGAATTTTAAAAGCTTCAACAGAATTTCAACAATTTTGAGAGGGATTTGAAAAGTTTCAATGGGAATGGGAAGAATTGGAACAAAAATTTAAAATTTTTTAAGGGACTTTGAAAAAATTTCAACTGGAATTTTAGCCATTTTTTGACGTGAAATTGTAAACATGTGGACATGGATTTTGAAAATTCTAGAGAGAATTTTAAAAGCTTCAACAGAATTTCCACAATTTTGAGAGGGATTAGAAAAGATTCAATGGGAATGGGAAGAATTGGGACAAAAATTGGAAAATTTTTAAGGGACTTTGAAAAAATTTCAACTGGAATTTTAGCAATTTTTTTACATGAAATTGTAAACATGATGAAGTGGATTTTGAAAATTCTAGAGAGAATTTTAAAAGCTTCAACAGAATTTCAACAATTTTGAGAGGGATTTGAAAAGTTTCAATGGGAATGGGAAGAATTGGGACAAAAATTGGAAAATTTTTAAGGGACTTTGAAAAAATTGCAACTGGAATTTTAGCCATTTTTTGACGTGAAATTGTAAACATGTGGACATGGATTTTGAAAATTCTAGAGAGAATTTTAAAAGCTTCAACAGAATTTCCACAATTTTGAGAGGGATTAGAAAAGTTTCAATGGGAATGGGAAGAATTGGGACAAAAATTGGAAAATTTTTAAAGGACTTTGAAAAAATTTCAACTGGAATTTTAGCCATTTTTTGACGTGAAATTGTAAACATGTGGACATGGATTTTGAAAATTCTAGAGAGAATTTTAAAAGCTTCAACAGAATTTCAACAATTTTGAGAGGGATTTGAAAAGTTTCAATGGGAATGGGAAGAATTGGGACAAAAATTGGAAAATTTTTAAGGGACTTTGAAAAAATTTCAACTGGAATTTTAGCCATTTTTTGACGTGAAATTGTAAACATGATGAAGTGGATTTTGAAAATTCTAGAGAGAATTTTAAAAGCTTCAACAGAATTTCAACAATTTTGAGAGGGATTTGAAAAGTTTCAATGGGAATGGGAAGAATTGGGACAAAAATTGGAAAATTTTTAAGGGACTTTGAAAAAATTTCAACTGGAATTTTAGCCATTTTTTGACGTGAAATTGTAAACATGTGGCCATGGATTTTGAAAATTCTAGAGAGAATTTTAAAAGCTTCAACAGAATTTCAACAATTTTGAGAGGGATTTGAAAAGTTTCAATGGGAATGGGAAGAATTGGGACAAAAATTGGAAAATTTTTAAGGGACTTTGAAAAAATTTCAACTGGCATTTTAGCATTTTTTTGACGTGAAATTGTAAACATGTTGAAGTGGTTTTGAAAATTCTAGAGAGAATTTTAAAAGCTTCAAGAGAATTTAAACAATTTTGAGAGGGATTTGAAAAGTTTCAATGGGAATGGGAAGAATTGGGACAAAAATTGGAAAATTTTTAAGGGACTTTGAAAAAATTTCAACTGGAATTTTAGCCATTTTTTGACGTGAAATTGTAAACATGTGGCCATGGATTTTGAAAATTCTAGAGAGAATTTTAAAAGCTTCAAGAGAATTTCAACAATTTTGAGAGGGATTTGAAAAGTTTCAATGGGAATGGGAAGAATTGGGACAAAAATTGGAAAATTTTTAAGGGACTTTGAAAAAATTTCAACTGGAATTTTAGCCATTTTTTGACGTGAAATTGTAAACATGTGGACATGGATTTTGAAAATTCTAGAGAGAATTTTAAAAGCTTCAACAGAATTTCCACAATTTTGAGAGGGATTAGAAAAGTTTCAATGGGAATGGGAAGAATTGGGACAAAAATTGGAAAATTTTTAAAGGACTTTGAAAAAATTTCAACTGGAATTTTAGCCATTTTTTGACGTGAAATTGTAAACATGTGGACATGGATTTTGAAAATTCTAGAGAGAATTTTAAAAGCTTCAACAGAATTTCAACAATTTTGAGAGGGATTTGAAAAGTTTCAATGGGAATGGGAAGAATTGGGACAAAAATTGGAAAATTTTTAAGGGACTTTGAAAAAATTTCAACTGGAATTTTAGCCATTTTTTGACGTGAAATTGTAAACATGTGGCCATGGATTTTGAAAATTCTAGAGAGAATTTTAAAAGCTTCAACAGAATTTCAACAATTTTGAGAGGGATTTGAAAAGTTTCAATGGGAATGGGAAGAATTGGGACAAAAATTGGAAAATTTTTAAGGGACTTTGAAAAAATTTCAACTGGAATTTTAGCCATTTTTTGACGTGAAATTGTAAACATGTGGACATGGATTTTGAAAATTCTAGAGAGAATTTTAAAAGCTTCAAGAGAATTTCAACAATTTTGAGAGGGATTTGAAAAGTTTCAATGGGAATGGGAAGAATTGGGACAAAAATTGGAAAATTTTTAAGGGACTTTGAAAAAATTTCAACTGGAATTTTAGCCATTTTTTGACGTGAAATTGTAAACATGTGGACATGGATTTTGAAAATTCTAGAGAGAATTTTAAAAGCTTCAACAGAATTTCCACAATTTTGAGAGGGATTAGAAAAGTTTCAATGGGAATGGGAAGAATTGGGACAAAAATTGGAAAATTTTTAAAGGACTTTGAAAAAATTTCAACTGGAATTTTAGCCATTTTTTGACGTGAAATTCTAAACATGTGGACAAGGATTTTGAAAATTCTAGAGAGAATTTTAAAAGCTTCAACAGAATTTCAACAATTTTGAGAGGGATTTGAAAAGTTTCAATGGGAATGGGAAGAATTGGGACAAAAATTGGAAAATTTTTAAGGGACTTTGAAAAAATTGCAACTGGAATTTTAGCCATTTTTTGACGTGAAATTGTAAACATGTGGACATGGATTTTGAAAATTCTAGAGAGAATTTTAAAAGCTTCAACAGAATTTCAACAATTTTGAGAGGGATTTGAAAAGTTTCAATGGGAATGGGAAGAATTGGGACAAAAATTGGAAAATTTTTCAGGGACTTTGAAAAAATTTCAACTGGAATTTTAGCCATTTTTTGACGTGAAATTGTAAACATGTGGACATGGATTTTGAAAATTCTAGAGAGAATTTTAAAAGCTTCAAGAGAATTTCAACAATTTTGAGAGGGATTTGAAAAGTTTCAATGGGAATGGGAAGAATTGGGACAAAAATTGGAAAATTTTTAAGGGACTTTGAAAAAATTTCAACTGGAATTTTAGCAATTTTTTTACATGAAATTGTAAACATGTTGAAGTGGATTTTGAAAATTCTAGAGAGAATTTTAAAAGCTTCAACAGAATTTCAACAATTTTGAGAGGGATTTGAAAAGTTTCAATGGGAATGGGAAGAATTGGGACAAAAATTGGAAAATTTTTAAGGGACTTTGAAAAAATTTCAACTGGAATTTTAGCCATTTTTTGACGTGAAATTGTAAACATGTGGACATGGATTTTGAAAATTCTAGAGAGAATTTTAAAAGCTTCAACAGAATTTCCACAATTTTGAGAGGGATTTGAAAAGTTTCAATGGGAATGGGAAGAATTGGGACAAAAATTGGAAAATTTTTAATGGACTTTGAAAAAATTTCAACTGGAATTTTAGCCATTTTTTGACGTGAAATTGTAAACATGTGGACATGGATTTTGAAAATTCTAGAGAGAATTTTAAAAGCTTCAACAGAATTTCAACAATTTTGAGAGGGATTTGAAAAGTTTCAATGGGAATGGGAAGAATTGGGACAAAAATTGGAAAATTTTTAAGGGACTTTGAAAAAATTTCAACTGGAATTTTAGCCATTTTTTGACGTGAAATTGTAAACATGTGGACATGGATTTTGAAAATTCTAGAGAGAATTTTAAAAGCTTCAAGAGAATTTCAACAATTTTGAGAGGGATTTGAAAAGTTTCAATGGGAATGGGAAGAATTGGGACAAAATTGGAAAATTTTTAAGGGACTTTGAAAAAATTTCAACTGGAATTTTAGCATTTTTTTGACGTGAAATTGTAAACATGTTGAAGTGGTTTTGAAAATTCTAGAGAGAATTTTAAAAGCTTCAACAGAATTTCCACAATTTTGAGAGGGATTTGAAAAGTTTCAATGGGAATGGGAAGAATTGGGACAAAAATTGGAAAATTTTTCAGGGACTTTGAAAAAATTTCACTGGAATTTTAGCCATTTTTGACGTGAAATTGTAAACATGTGGACATGGATTTTGAAAATTCTAGAGAGAATTTTAAAAGCTTCAACAGAATTTCCACAATTTTGAGAGGGATTTGAAAAGTTTCAATGGGAATGGGAAGAATTGGGACAAAAATTGGAAAATTTTTCAGGGACTTTGAAAAAATTTCAACTGGAATTTTAGCCATTTTTTGACGTGAAATTGTAAACATGTGGACATGGATTTTGAAAATTCTAGAGAGAATTTTAAAAGCTTCAACAGAATTTCCACAATTTTGAGAGGGATTTGAAAAGTTTCAATGGGAGTGGGAAGAATTGGGACAAAAATTGGAAAATTTTTAAGGACTTTGAAAAAATTTCAACTGGAATTTTAGCCATTTTTTGACGTGAAATTGTAAACATGATGAAGTGGATTTTGAAAATTCTAGAGAGAATTTTAAAAGCTTCAACAGAATTTCAACAATTTTGAGAGGGATTTGAAAAGTTTCAATGGGAATGGGAAGAATTGGGACAAAAATTGGAAAATTTTTCAGGGACTTTGAAAAAATTTCAACTGGAATTTTAGCCATTTTTTGACGTGAAATTGTAAACATGTGGACATGGATTTTGAAAATTCTAGAGAGAATTTTAAAAGCTTCAACAGAATTTCCACAATTTTGAGAGGGATTAGAAAAGATTCAATGGGAATGGGAAGAATTGGGACAAAAATTGGAAAATTTTTAAGGGACTTTGAAAAAATTTCAACTGGAATTTTAGCAATTTTTTTACATGAAATTGTAAACATGATGAAGTGGATTTTGAAAATTCTAGAGAGAATTTTAAAAGCTTCAACAGAATTTCAACAATTTTGAGAGGGATTTGAAAAGTTTCAATGGGAATGGGAAGAATTGGGACAAAAATTGGAAAATTTTTAAGGACTTTGAAAAAATTGCAACTGGAATTTTAGCCATTTTTTGACGTGAAATTGTAAACATGTGGACATGGATTTTGAAAATTCTAGAGAGAATTTTAAAAGCTTCAACAGAATTTCCACAATTTTGAGAGGGATTTGAAAAGTTTCAATGGGAATGGGAAGAATTGGGACAAAAATTGGAAAATTTTTCAGGGACTTTGAAAAAATTTCAACTGGCATTTTAGCCATTTTTTGACGTGAAATTGTAAACATGTGGCCATGGATTTTGAAAATTCTAGAGAGAATTTTAAAAGCTTCAACAGAATTTCCACAATTTTGAGAGGGATTTGAAAAGTTTCAATGGGAATGGGAAGAATTGGGACGAAAATTGGAAAATTTTTAAGGGACTTTGAAAAATTGCAACTGGAATTTTAGCCATTTTTGACGTGAAATTGTAAACATGTGGCCATGGATTTTGAAAATTCTAGAGAGAATTTTAAAAGCTTCAACAGAATTTCAACAATTTTGAGAGGGATTTGAAAAGTTTCAATGGGAATGGGAAGAATTGGGACAAAAATTGGAAAATTTTTCAGGGACTTTGAAAAAATTTCAACTGGAATTTTAGCAATTTTTTTACATGAAATTGTAAACATGATGAAGTGGATTTTGAAAATTCTAGAGAGAATTTTAAAAGCTTCAACAGAATTTCAACAATTTTGAGAGGGATTTGAAAAGTTTCAATGGGAATGGGAAGAATTGGGACAAAAATTGGAAAATTTTTAAGGGACTTTGAAAAAATTTCAACTGGAATTTTAGCCATTTTTGACGTGAAATTGTAAACATGTGGACATGGATTTTGAAAATTCTAGAGAGAATTTTAAAAGCTTCAACAGAATTTCCACAATTTTGAGAGGGATTTGAAAAGTTTCAATGGGAATGGGAAGAATTGGGACAAAAATTGGAAAATTTTTAAGGGACTTTGAAAAAATTTCAACTGGAATTTTAGCCATTTTTTGACGTGAAATTGTAAACATGTTGAAGTGGATTTTGAAAATTCTAGAGAGAATTTTAAAAGCTTCAACAGAATTTCCACAATTTTGAGAGGGATTTGAAAAGTTTCAATGGGAATGGGAAGAATTGGGACGAAAATTGGAAAAATTTTTAAGGGACTTTGAAAAAATTTCAACTGGAATTTTTAGCCATTTTTTGACGTGAAATTGTAAACATGTGGACATGGATTTTGAAAATTCTAGAGAGAATTTTAAAAGCTTCAACAGAATTTCAACAATTTTGAGAGGGATTTGAAAAGTTTCAATGGGAATGGGAAGAATTGGGACAAAAATTGGAAAATTTTTAAGGGACTTTGAAAAAATTTCAACTGGAATTTTAGCCATTTTTGACGTGAAATTGTAAACATGTGGACATGGATTTTGAAAATTCTAGAGAGAATTTTTAAAGCTTCAAGAGAATTTCAACAATTTTGAGAGGGATTTGAAAAGTTTCAATGGGAATGGGAAGAATTGGGACAAAAATTGGAAAATTTTTAAGGGACTTTGAAAAAATTTCAACTGGAATTTTAGCATTTTTTTGACGTGAAATTGTAAACATGTTGAAGTGGTTTTGAAAATTCTAGAGAGAATTTTAAAAGCTTCAACAGAATTTCCACAATTTTGAGAGGGATTTGAAAAGTTTCAATGGGAATGGGAAGAATTGGGACAAAAATTGGAAAATTTTTCAGGGACTTTGAAAAAATTTCAACTGGAATTTTAGCCATTTTTTGACGTGAAATTGTAAACATGTGGACATGGATTTTGAAAATTCTAGAGAGAATTTTAAAAGCTTCAACAGAATTTCCACAATTTTGAGAGGGATTTGAAAAGTTTCAATGGGAATGGGAAGAATTGGGACAAAAATTGGAAAATTTTTCAGGACTAAAATTTCAAGCTGGAATTTTAGCCATTTTTTGACGTGAAATTGTAAACATGTGGACATGGATTTTGAAAATTCTAGAGAGAATTTTAAAAGCTTCAACAGAATTTCCACAATTTTGAGAGGGATTTGAAAAGTTTCAATGGGAGTGGGAAGAATTGGGACAAAAATTGGAAAATTTTTAAGGGACTTTGAAAAAATTTCAACTGGAATTTTAGCCATTTTTTGACGTGAAATTGTAAACATGTGGCCATGGATTTTGAAAATTCTAGAGAGAATTTTAAAAGCTTCAACAGAATTTCAACAATTTTGAGAGGGATTTGAAAAGTTTCAATGGGAATGGGAAGAATTGGAACAAAAATTTAAAATTTTTTAAGGGACTTTGAAAAAATTTCAACTGGAATTTTAGCCATTTTTTGACGTGAAATTGTAAACATGTGGACATGGATTTTGAAAATTCTAGAGAGAATTTTAAAAGCTTCAACAGAATTTCCACAATTTTGAGAGGGATTAGAAAAGATTCAATGGGAATGGGAAGAATTGGGACAAAAATTGGAAAATTTTTAAGGGACTTTGAAAAAATTTCAACTGGAATTTTAGCAATTTTTTTACATGAAATTGTAAACATGATGAAGTGGATTTTGAAAATTCTAGAGAGAATTTTAAAAGCTTCAACAGAATTTCAACAATTTTGAGAGGGATTTGAAAAGTTTCAATGGGAATGGGAAGAATTGGGACAAAAATTGGAAAATTTTTCAGGGACTTTGAAAAAATTTCAACTGGAATTTTAGCCATTTTTTGACGTGAAATTGTAAACATGTGGACATGGATTTTGAAAATTCTAGAGAGAATTTTAAAAGCTTCAACAGAATTTCCACAATTTTGAGAGGGATTTGAAAAGTTTCAATGGGAATGGGAAGAATTGGGACAAAAATTGGAAAATTTTTCAGGGACTTTGAAAAAATTTCAACTGGAATTTTAGCCATTTTTTGACGTGAAATTGTAAACATGTGGACATGGATTTTGAAAATTCTAGAGAGAATTTTAAAAGCTTCAACAGAATTTCCACAATTTTGAGAGGGATTTGAAAAGTTTCAATGGGAGTGGGAAGAATTGGGACAAAAATTGGAAAATTTTTAAGGGACTTTGAAAAAATTTCAACTGGAATTTTAGCCATTTTTTGACGTGAAATTGTAAACATGTGGCCATGGATTTTGAAAATTCTAGAGAGAATTTTAAAAGCTTCAACAGAATTTCAACAATTTTGAGAGGGATTTGAAAAGTTTCAATGGGAATGGGAAGAATTGGAACAAAAATTTAAAATTTTTTAAGGGACTTTGAAAAAATTTCAACTGGAATTTTAGCCATTTTTTGACGTGAAATTGTAAACATGTGGACATGGATTTTGAAAATTCTAGAGAGAATTTTAAAAGCTTCAACAGAATTTCCACAATTTTGAGAGGGATTAGAAAAGATTCAATGGGAATGGGAAGAATTGGGACAAAAATTGGAAAATTTTTAAGGGACTTTGAAAAAATTTCAACTGGAATTTTAGCAATTTTTTTACATGAAATTGTAAACATGATGAAGTGGATTTTGAAAATTCTAGAGAGAATTTTAAAAGCTTCAACAGAATTTCAACAATTTTGAGAGGGATTTGAAAAGTTTCAATGGGAATGGGAAGAATTGGGACAAAAATTGGAAAATTTTTAAGGGACTTTGAAAAAATTGCAACTGGAATTTTAGCCATTTTTTGACGTGAAATTGTAAACATGTGGACATGGATTTTGAAAATTCTAGAGAGAATTTTAAAAGCTTCAACAGAATTTCCACAATTTTGAGAGGGATTTGAAAAGTTTCAATGGGAATGGGAAGAATTGGGACAAAAATTGGAAAATTTTTAATGGACTTTGAAAAAATTTCAACTGGCATTTTAGCCATTTTTTGACGTGAAATTGTAAACATGTGGCCATGGATTTTGAAAATTCTAGAGAGAATTTTAAAAGCTTCAACAGAATTTCCACAATTTTGAGAGGGATTTGAAAAGTTTCAATGGGAATGGGAAGAATTGGGACAAAAATTGGAAAATTTTTCAGGGACTTTGAAAAAATTTCAACTGGAATTTTAGCCATTTTTTGACGTGAAATTGTAAACATGTGGACATGGATTTTGAAAATTCTAGAGAGAATTTTAAAAGCTTCAACAGAATTTCCACAATTTTGAGAGGGATTTGAAAAGTTTCAATGGGAGTGGGAAGAATTGGGACAAAAATTGGAAAATTTTTAAGGGACTTTGAAAAAATTTCAACTGGAATTTTAGCCATTTTTTGACGTGAAATTGTAAACATGTGGCCATGGATTTTGAAAATTCTAGAGAGAATTTTAAAAGCTTCAACAGAATTTCAACAATTTTGAGAGGGATTTGAAAAGTTTCAATGGGAATGGGAAGAATTGGAACAAAAATTTAAAATTTTTTAAGGGACTTTGAAAAAATTTCAACTGGAATTTTAGCCATTTTTTGACGTGAAATTGTAAACATGTGGACATGGATTTTGAAAATTCTAGAGAGAATTTTAAAAGCTTCAACAGAATTTCCACAATTTTGAGAGGGATTAGAAAAGATTCAATGGGAATGGGAAGAATTGGGACAAAAATTGGAAAATTTTTAAGGGACTTTGAAAAAATTTCAACTGGAATTTTAGCAATTTTTTTACATGAAATTGTAAACATGATGAAGTGGATTTTGAAAATTCTAGAGAGAATTTTAAAAGCTTCAACAGAATTTCAACAATTTTGAGAGGGATTTGAAAAGTTTCAATGGGAATGGGAAGAATTGGGACAAAAATTGGAAAATTTTTCAGGGACTTTGAAAAAATTTCAACTGGAATTTTAGCCATTTTTTGACGTGAAATTGTAAACATGTGGACATGGATTTTGAAAATTCTAGAGAGAATTTTAAAAGCTTCAACAGAATTTCCACAATTTTGAGAGGGATTTGAAAAGTTTCAATGGGAATGGGAAGAATTGGGACAAAAATTGGAAAATTTTTCAGGGACTTTGAAAAAATTTCAACTGGAATTTTAGCCATTTTTTGACGTGAAATTGTAAACATGTGGACATGGATTTTGAAAATTCTAGAGAGAATTTTAAAAGCTTCAACAGAATTTCCACAATTTTGAGAGGGATTTGAAAAGTTTCAATGGGAGTGGGAAGAATTGGGACAAAAATTGGAAAATTTTTAAGGGACTTTGAAAAAATTTCAACTGGAATTTTAGCCATTTTTTGACGTGAAATTGTAAACATGTGGCCATGGATTTTGAAAATTCTAGAGAGAATTTTAAAAGCTTCAACAGAATTTCAACAATTTTGAGAGGGATTTGAAAAGTTTCAATGGGAATGGGAAGAATTGGAACAAAAATTTAAAATTTTTTAAGGGACTTTGAAAAAATTTCAACTGGAATTTTAGCCATTTTTTGACGTGAAATTGTAAACATGTGGACATGGATTTTGAAAATTCTAGAGAGAATTTTAAAAGCTTCAACAGAATTTCCACAATTTTGAGAGGGATTAGAAAAGATTCAATGGGAATGGGAAGAATTGGGACAAAAATTGGAAAATTTTTAAGGGACTTTGAAAAAATTTCAACTGGAATTTTAGCAATTTTTTTACATGAAATTGTAAACATGATGAAGTGGATTTTGAAAATTCTAGAGAGAATTTTAAAAGCTTCAACAGAATTTCAACAATTTTGAGAGGGATTTGAAAAGTTTCAATGGGAATGGGAAGAATTGGGACAAAAATTGGAAAATTTTTAAGGGACTTTGAAAAAATTGCAACTGGAATTTTAGCCATTTTTTGACGTGAAATTGTAAACATGTGGACATGGATTTTGAAAATTCTAGAGAGAATTTTAAAAGCTTCAACAGAATTTCCACAATTTTGAGAGGGATTTGAAAAGTTTCAATGGGAATGGGAAGAATTGGGACAAAAATTGGAAAATTTTTAATGGACTTTGAAAAAATTTCAACTGGCATTTTAGCCATTTTTTGACGTGAAATTGTAAACATGTGGCCATGGATTTTGAAAATTCTAGAGAGAATTTTAAAAGCTTCAACAGAATTTCCACAATTTTGAGAGGGATTTGAAAAGTTTCAATGGGAATGGGAAGAATTGGGACGAAAATTGGAAAATTTTTAAGGGACTTTGAAAAAATTTCAACTGGAATTTTAGCCATTTTTTGACGTGAAATTGTAAACATGTGGACATGGATTTTGAAAATTCTAGAGAGAATTTTAAAAGCTTCAACAGAATTTCAACAATTTTGAGAGGGATTTGAAAAGTTTCAATGGGAATGGGAAGAATTGGGACAAAAATTGGAAAATTTTTCAGGGACTTTGAAAAAATTTCAACTGGAATTTTAGCCATTTTTTGACGTGAAATTGTAAACATGATGAAGTGGATTTTGAAAATTCTAGAGAGAATTTTAAAAGCTTCAACAGAATTTCAACAATTTTGAGAGGGATTTGAAAAGTTTCAATGGGAATGGGAAGAATTGGGACAAAAATTGGAAAATTTTTAAGGGACTTTGAAAAAATTTCAACTGGAATTTTAGCCATTTTTTGACGTGAAATTGTAAACATGTGGACATGGATTTTGAAAATTCTAGAGAGAATTTTAAAAGCTTCAACAGAATTTCAACAATTTTGAGAGGGATTTGAAAAGTTTCAATGGGAATGGGAAGAATTGGGACAAAAATTGGAAAATTTTTAAGGGACTTTGAAAAAATTTCAACTGGAATTTTAGCCATTTTTTGATGTGAAATTGTAAACATGTGGCCATGGATTTTGAAAATTCTAGAGAGAATTTTAAAAGCTTCAACAGAATTTCAACAATTTTGAGAGGGATTTGAAAAGTTTCAATGGGAATGGGAAGAATTGGGACAAAAATTGGAAAATTTTTCAGGGACTTTGAAAAAATTTCAACTGGAATTTTAGCCATTTTTTGACGTGAAATTGTAAACATGTGGACATGGATTTTGAAAATTCTAGAGAGAATTTTAAAAGCTTCAACAGAATTTCAACAATTTTGAGAGGGATTTGAAAAGTTTCAATGGGAATGGGAAGAATTGGGACAAAAATTGGAAAATTTTTAAGGGACTTTGAAAAAATTTCAACTGGAATTTTAGCAATTTTTTTACATGAAATTGTAAACATGATGAAGTGGATTTTGAAAATTCTAGAGAGAATTTTAAAAGCTTCAACAGAATTTCAACAATTTTGAGAGGGATTTGAAAAGTTTCAATGGGAATGGGAAGAATTGGGACAAAAATTGGAAAATTTTTCAGGGACTTTGAAAAAATTTCAACTGGAATTTTAGCCATTTTTTGACGTGAAATTGTAAACATGTGGACATGGATTTTGAAAATTCTAGAGAGAATTTTAAAAGCTTCAACAGAATTTCCACAATTTTGAGAGGGATTTGAAAAGTTTCAATGGGAATGGGAAGAATTGGGACAAAAATTGGAAAATTTTTAATGGACTTTGAAAAAATTTCAACTGGAATTTTAGCCATTTTTTGACGTGAAATTGTAAACATGTGGCCATGGATTTTGAAAATTCTAGAGAGAATTTTAAAAGCTTCAACAGAATTTCCACAATTTTGAGAGGGATTTGAAAAGTTTCAATGGGAATGGGAAGAATTGGGACGAAAATTGGAAAATTTTTAAGGGACTTTGAAAAAATTTCAACTGGAATTTTAGCCATTTTTTGACGTGAAATTGTAAACATGTGGACATGGATTTTGAAAATTCTAGAGAGAATTTTAAAAGCTTCAACAGAATTTAAACAATTTTGAGAGGGATTTGAAAAGTTTCAATGGGAATGGGAAGAATTGGGACAAAAATTGGAAAATTTTTAAGGGACTTTGAAAAAATTTCAACTGGAATTTTAGCCATTTTTTGACGTGAAATTGTAAACATGATGAAGTGGATTTTGAAAATTCTAGAGAGAATTTTAAAAGCTTCAACAGAATTTCCACAATTTTGAGAGGGATTTGAAAAGTTTCAATGGGAATGGGAAGAATTGGGACAAAAATTGGAAAATTTTTCAGGGACTTTGAAAAAATTTCAACTGGAATTTTAGCCATTTTTTGACGTGAAATTGTAAACATGTTGAAGTGGATTTTGAAAATTCTAGAGAGAATTTTAAAAGCTTCAACAGAATTTCCACAATTTTGAGAGGGATTTGAAAAGTTTCAATGGGAATGGGAAGAATTGGGACAAAAATTGGAAAATTTTTAAGGGACTTTGAAAAAATTTCAACTGGAATTTTAGCATTTTTTTGACGTGAAATTGTAAACATGTTGAAGTGGTTTTGAAAATTCTAGAGAGAATTTTAAAAGCTTCAACAGAATTTCAACAATTTTGAGAGGGATTTGAAAAGTTTCAATGGGAATGGGAAGAATTGGGACAAAAATTGGAAAATTTTTAAGGGACTTTGAAAAAATTTCAACTGGAATTTTAGCCATTTTTTGACGTGAAATTGTAAACATGTGGACATGGATTTTGAAAATTCTAGAGAGAATTTTAAAAGCTTCAACAGAATTTCCACAATTTTGAGAGGGATTTGAAAAGTTTCAATGGGAATGGGAAGAATTGGGACAAAAATTGGAAAATTTTTAAGGGACTTTGAATAAATTTCAACTGGCATTTTAGCCATTTTTTGACGTGAAATTGTAAACATGTGGACATGGATTTTGAAAATTCTAGAGAGAATTTTAAAAGCTTCAACAGAATTTCCACAATTTTGAGAGGGATTTGAAAAGTTTCAATGGGAATGGGAAGAATTGGGACAAAAATTGGAAAATTTTTAAGGGACTTTGAAAAAATTTCAACTGGCATTTTAGCCATTTTTTGACGTGAAATTGTAAACATGATGAAGTGGATTTTGAAAATTCTAGAGAGAATTTTAAAAGCTTCAACAGAATTTCAACAATTTTGAGAGGGATTTGAAATGTTTCAATGGGAATGGGAAGAATTGGGACAAAAATTGGAAAATTTTTAAGGGACTTTGAAAAAATTTCAACTGGAATTTTAGCCATTTTTTGACGTGAAATTGTAAACATGTGGACATGGATTTTGAAAATTCTAGAGAGAATTTCAAAAGCTTCAACAGAATTTCAACAATTTTGAGAGGGATTTGAAAAGTTTCAATGGGAATGGGAAGAATTGGGACAAAAATTGGAAAATTTTTAAGGGACTTTGAAAAAATTTCAACTGGAATTTTAGCCATTTTTTGACGTGAAATTGTAAACATGTGGCCATGGATTTTGAAAATTCTAGAGAGAATTTTAAAAGCTTCAACAGAATTTCAACAATTTTGAGAGGGATTTGAAAAGTTTCAATGGGAATGGGAAGAATTGGGACAAAAATTGGAAAATTTTTCAGGGACTTTGAAAAAATTTCAACTGGAATTTTAGCCATTTTTTGACGTGAAATTGTAAACATGTGGACATGGATTTTGAAAATTCTAGAGAGAATTTTAAAAGCTTCAAGAGAATTTCAACAATTTTGAGAGGGATTTGAAAAGTTTCAATGGGAATGGGAAGAATTGGGACAAAAATTGGAAAATTTTTCAGGGACTTTGAAAAAATTTCAACTGGAATTTTAGCCATTTTTTACATGAAATTGTAAACATGTGGACATGGATTTTGAAAATTCTAGAGAGAATTTTAAAAGCTTCAACAGAATTTCCACAATTTTGAGAGGGATTTGAAAAGTTTCAATGGGAATGGGAAGAATTGGGACAAAAATTGGAAAATTTTTAAGGGACTTTGAAAAAATTTCAACTGGCATTTTAGCCATTTTTTGACGTGAAATTGTAAACATGTGGACATGGATTTTGAAAATTCTAGAGAGAATTTTAAAAGCTTCAACAGAATTTCCACAATTTTGAGAGGGATTTGAAAAGTTTCAATGGGAATGGGAAGAATTGGGACAAAAATTGGAAAATTTTTAAGGGACTTTGAAAAAATTTCAACTGGAATTTTAGCCATTTTTTGACGTGAAATTGTAAACATGTGGCCATGGATTTTGAAAATTCTAGAGAGAATTTTAAAAGCTTCAACAGAATTTCCACAATTTTGAGAGGGATTTGAAAAGTTTCAATGAGAATGGGAAGAATTGGGACAAAAATTGGAAAATTTTTAAGGGACTTCGAAAAAATTTCAACTGGAATTTTAGCAATTTTTTGACGTGAAATTGTAAACATGTGGACATGGATTTTGAAAATTCTAGAGAGAATTTTAAAAGCTTCAAGAGAATTTCAACAATTTTGAGAGGGATTTGAAAAGTTTCAATGGGAATGGGAAGAATTGGGACAAAAATTGGAAAATTTTTAAGGGACTTTGAAAAAATTTCAACTGGAATTTTAGCCATTTTTTGACGTGAAATTGTAAACATGTGGACATGGATTTTGAAAATTCTAGAGAGAATTTTAAAAGCTTCAAGAGAATTTCAACAATTTTGAGAGGGATTTGAAAAGTTTCAATGGGAATGGGAAGAATTGGGACAAAAATTGGAAAATTTTTAAGGGACTTTGAAAAAATTTCAACTGGAATTTTAGCCATTTTTTGACGTGAAATTGTAAACATGTGGACATGGATTTTGAAAATTCTAGAGAGAATTTTAAAAGCTTCAACAGAATTTCAACAATTTTGAGAGGGATTTGAAAAGTTTCAATTGGAATGGGAAGAATTGGGACAAAAATTGGAAAATTTTTAAGGGACTTTGAAAAAATTTCAACTGGAATTTTAGCCATTTTTTGACGTGAAATTGTAAACATGTGGACATGGATTTTGAAAATTCTAGAGAGAATTTTAAAAGCTTCAAGAGAATTTCAACAATTTTGAGAGGGATTAGAAAAGTTTCAATGGGAATGGGAAGAATTGGGACAAAAATTGGAAAATTTTTAAGGGACTTTGAAAAAATTTCAACTGGAATTTTAGCCATTTTTTGACGTGAAATTGTAAACATGATGAAGTGGATTTTGAAAATTCTAGAGAGAATTTTAAAAGCTTCAACAGAATTTCCACAATTTTGAGAGGGATTTGAAAAGTTTCAATGGGAATGGGAAGAATTGGGACAAAAATTGGAAAATTTTTAAGGGACTTTGAAAAAATTTCAACTGGAATTTTAGCCATTTTTTGACGTGAAATTGTAAACATGTGGCCATGGATTTTGAAAATTCTAGAGAGAATTTTAAAAGCTTCAACAGAATTTCAACAATTTTGAGAGGGATTTGAAAAGTTTCAATGGGAATGGGAAGAATTGGGACAAAAATTGGAAAATTTTTAAGGGACTTGAAAAAATTTCAACTGGCATTTTAGCATTTTTTTGACGTGAAATTGTAAACATGTTGAAGTGGTTTTGAAAATTCTAGAGAGAATTTTAAAAGCTTCAAGAGAATTTAAACAATTTTGAGAGGGATTTGAAAAGTTTCAATGGGAATGGGAAGAATTGGGACAAAAATTGGAAAATTTTTAAGGGACTTTGAAAAAATTTCAACTGGCATTTTAGCCATTTTTTGACGTGAAATTGTAAACATGTGGCCATGGATTTTGAAAATTCTAGAGAGAATTTTAAAAGCTTCAACAGAATTTCCACAATTTTGAGAGGGATTTGAAAAGTTTCAATGGGAATGGGAAGAATTGGGACAAAAATTGGAAAATTTTTCAGGGACTTTGAAAAAATTTCAACTGGAATTTTAGCAATTTTTTGACGTGAAATTGTAAACATGTGGACATGGATTTTGAAAATTCTAGAGAGAATTTTAAAAGCTTCAACAGAATTTCAACAATTTTGAGAGGGATTTGAAAAGTTTCAATGGGAATGGGAAGAATTGGGACAAAAATTGGAAAATTTTTCAGGGACTTTGAAAAAATTTCAACTGGAATTTTAGCAATTTTTTGACGTGAAATTGTAAACATGTGGACATGGATTTTGAAAATTCTAGAGAGAATTTTAAAAGCTTCAAGAGAATTTCAACAATTTTGAGAGGGATTTGAAAAGTTTCAATGGGAATGGGAAGAATTGGGAGAAAAATTGGAAAATTTTTAAGGGACTTTGAAAAAATTTCAACTGGAATTTTAGCAATTTTTTGACGTGAAATTGTAAACATGTGGACATGGATTTTGAAAATTCTAGAGAGAATTTTAAAAGCTTCAACAGAATTTCCACAATTTTGAGAGGGATTTGAAAAGTTTCAATGGGAATGGGAAGAATTGGGACAAAAATTGGAAAATTTTTAAGGGACTTTGAAAAAATTGCAACTGGAATTTTAGCAATTTTTTGACGTGAAATTGTAAACATGTGGACATGGATTTTGAAAATTCTAGAGAGAATTTTAAAAGCTTCAACAGAATTTCCACAATTTTGAGAGGGATTTGAAAAGTTTCAATGGGAATGGGAAGAATTGGGACAAAAATTGGAAAATTTTTAAGGGACTTTGAAAAAATTTCAACTGGAATTTTAGCATTTTTTTGACGTGAAATTGTAAACATGTGGACATGGATTTTGAAAATTCTAGAGAGAATTTTAAAAGCTTCAACAGAATTTCCACAATTTTGAGAGGGATTTGAAAAGTTTCAATGGGAATGGGAAGAATTGGGACAAAAATTGGAAAATTTTTAAGGGACTTTGAAAAAATTTCAACTGAAATTTTAGCCATTTTTTGACGTGAAATTGTAAACATGTGGACATGGATTTTGAAAATTCTAGAGAGAATTTTAAAAGCTTCAACAGAATTTCAACAATTTTGAGAGGGATTTGAAAAGTTTCAATGGGAATGGGAAGAATTGGGACAAAAATTGGAAAATTTTTAAGGGACTTTGAAAAAATTTCAACTGGAATTTTAGCCATTTTTTGACGTGAAATTGTAAACATGTGGCCATGGATTTTGAAAATTCTAGAGAGAATTTTAAAAGCTTCAACAGAATTTCCACAATTTTGAGAGGGATTTGAAAAGTTTCAATGGGAATGGGAAGAATTGGGACAAAAATTGGAAAATTTTTCAGGGACTTTGAAAAAATTTCAACTGGAATTTTAGCCATTTTTTGACGCGAAATTGTAAACATGATGAAGTGGATTTTGAAAATTCTAGAGAGAATTTTAAAAGCTTCAACAGAATTTCAACAATTTTGAGAGGGATTTGAAAAGTTTCAATGGGAATGGGAAGAATTGGGACAAAAATTGGAAAATTTTTAAGGGACTTTGAAAAAATTTCAACTGGAATTTTAGCCATTTTTTGACGTGAAATTGTAAACATGTGGCCATGGATTTTGAAAATTCTAGAGAGAATTTTAAAAGCTTCAACAGAATTTCAACAATTTTGAGAGGGATTTGAAAAGTTTCAATGGGAATGGGAAGAATTGGGACAAAAATTGGAAAATTTTTAAGGGACTTTGAAAAAATTTCAACTGGCATTTTAGCATTTTTTTGACGTGAAATTGTAAACATGTTGAAGTGGTTTTGAAAATTCTAGAGAGAATTTTAAAAGCTTCAAGAGAATTTCAACAATTTTGAGAGGGATTTGAAAAGTTTCAATGGGAATGGGAAGAATTGGGACAAAAATTGGAAAATTTTTAAGGGACTTTGAAAAAATTTCAACTGGCATTTTAGCCATTTTTTGACGTGAAATTGTAAACATGTGGCCATGGATTTTGAAAATTCTAGAGAGAATTTTAAAAGCTTCAACAGAATTTCCACAATTTTGAGAGGGATTTGAAAAGTTTCAATGGGAATGGGAAGAATTGGGACAAAAATTGGAAAATTTTTAAGGGACTTTGAAAAAATTTCAACTGGAATTTTAGCAATTTTTTGACGTGAAATTGTAAACATGTGGACATGGATTTTGAAAATTCTAGAGAGAATTTTAAAAGCTTCAAGAGAATTTCAACAATTTTGAGAGGGATTTGAAAAGTTTCAATGGGAATGGGAAGAATTGGGACAAAAATTGGAAAATTTTTAAGGGACTTTGAAAAATTTCAACTGGAATTTTAGCCATTTTTTGACGTGAAATTGTAAACATGTGGACATGGATTTTGAAAATTCTAGAGAGAATTTTAAAAGCTTCAACAGAATTTCCACAATTTTGAGAGGGATTTGAAAAGTTTCAATGAGAATGGGAAGAATTGGGACAAAAATTGGAAAATTTTTAAGGGACTTCGAAAAAATTTCAACTGGAATTTTAGCAATTTTTTGACGTGAAATTGTAAACATGTGGACATGGATTTTGAAAATTCTAGAGAGAATTTTAAAAGCTTCAAGAGAATTTCAACAATTTTGAGAGGGATTTGAAAAGTTTCAATGGGAATGGGAAGAATTGGGACAAAAATTGGAAAATTTTTAAGGGACTTTGAAAAAATTTCAACTGGAATTTTAGCCATTTTTTGACGTGAAATTGTAAACATGTGGACATGGATTTTGAAAATTCTAGAGAGAATTTTAAAAGCTTCAAGAGAATTTCAACAATTTTGAGAGGGATTTGAAAAGTTTCAATGGGAATGGGAAGAATTGGGACAAAAATTGGAAAATTTTTAAGGGACTTTGAAAAAATTTCAACTGGAATTTTAGCCATTTTTTGACGTGAAATTGTAAACATGTGGACATGGATTTTGAAAATTCTAGAGAGAATTTTAAAAGCTTCAACAGAATTTCAACAATTTTGAGAGGGATTTGAAAAGTTTCAATTGGAATGGGAAGAATTGGGACAAAAATTGGAAAATTTTTCAGGGACTTTGAAAAAATTTCAACTGGAATTTTAGCCATTTTTTGACGTGAAATTGTAAACATGTGGACATGGATTTTGAAAATTCTAGAGAGAATTTTAAAAGCTTCAACAGAATTTCAACAATTTTGAGAGGGATTAGAAAAGTTTCAATGGGAATGGGAAGAATTGGGACAAAAATTGGAAAATTTTTAAGGGACTTTGAAAAAATTTCAACTGGAATTTTAGCCATTTTTTGACGTGAAATTGTAAACATGATGAAGTGGATTTTGAAAATTCTAGAGAGAATTTTAAAAGCTTCAACAGAATTTCCACAATTTTGAGAGGGATTTGAAAAGTTTCAATGGGAATGGGAAGAATTGGGACAAAAATTGGAAAATTTTTAAGGGACTTTGAAAAAATTTCAACTGGCATTTTAGCCATTTTTTGACGTGAAATTGTAAACATGTGGCCATGGATTTTGAAAATTCTAGAGAGAATTTTAAAAGCTTCAACAGAATTTCCACAATTTGAGAGGATAAGTTTCAATGGGAATGGGAAGAATTGGGACAAAAATTGGAAAATTTTTAAGGGACTTGAAAAAATTTCAACTGGCATTTTAGC
>NW_028116402.1:0-9334 GCF_964273445.1 Streptopelia decaocto | reverse complement strand
GGGGGCAGCGGCCTGGGGACAAGGGGACAATGGGGACAGTGGGGGGCATGGGGACAATGGGGTAATGGGGGGACAAGGGGGACATCGGGGACAAGGGGACATGGGGCAATGGGGGGGACAAGGGGGGGACAAGGGGGATATTGGGGACATTGGTGACAATGGGGACAATGGGGACAATGGGGACAATGGGGGGGACAGTGGGGGGGACAGTGGGGGGACAGTGGGGGGGACCCCTGTCCCCCCACCCCCATATCCCCCTGTCCCCCCCATGTCCCCATGTCCCAGTGACCCCCAGTGACCCCCAGGGTCCTAGTGCCCCCCCAGTGACCCCCAGGGTCCTAGTGCCCCCCCCAATGACCCCCAGGGTCCCAGAGCCCCCCCAGTGATCCCCAGGGTCCTAAAGCCCCCTCCCCAATGACACCCAATGACCCCCAGGGTCCTAGTGCCCCCCCCAATGACAACAAGTGACCCCCAGGGTCCTAAAGCCCCCCCCCAGTGACACCCAATGACCCCCAGGGTCCTAAACCCCCCCTACTGACCCCCAGTGAGCCCCAGGGTCCTAAAGCCCCCCAGTGACCCCAGTGACCCCAGGGTCCTAAAGCCCCCCCAGTGACCCCCAGGGTCCTAGTGCCCCCCAGTGACCCCCAGGGTCCCAGAGCCCGCCCCAATGACCCCCAGTGACCCCAGGGTCCTAAAGCCCCCCCAGTGACCCCAGTGACCCCCAGGGTCCCAGAGCCCGCCCAATGACCCCCAGGGTCCTAGTGCCCCCTCCCCAATGACCCCCAGGGTCCTAGTGCCCCCCCCAATGACAACGAGTGACCCCCAGGGTCCTAAAGCCCCCCCCAGTGACCCCCAGGGTCCCAGAGCCCCCCCAGTGACCCCCAGGGTCCTAAACCCCCCCCAGTGATCCCCAGTGACCCCCAGGGTCCTAAAGCCCCCCCAGTGCCCCCCAGGGTCTAGTGCCCCCCAGTGCCCCCCAATGATGTCCCCATGTCCCCCCGTACCTCTGTCTGTCCCTCTGTCCCTGTCCCTGCTCGGGGACCATGTGGCCGGGGGGAGGGGAGGGGGGGAGGGGACACCTGATGGGGGGGGTGGGGACACCTGAGAGGGAGGGGGGAGGGGCAGCTCCAGGAAAGGACCCAGGAGTTCGGGGGCGGGGACCCAGGAGTGCCCCATGGACCCAGGAGTTCGGGAGAGGACCCAGGAGTGCCCCAAGGGACACAGGAGTTCGGGAGGGGACCCAGGAGTTCGGGAGGGACCCAGGCGTGCCCCAAGGGACCCAGGAGTTCGGGAGGGGACCCAGGAGTGCCCCAAGGGACCCAGGAGTTCGGGAGGGGACCCAGGAGTTCGGGAGGGACCCAGGAGTGCCCCAAGGGACCCAGGAGTGCCCCAAGGGACCCAGGAGTTCGGGAGGGGACCCAGGAGTGCCCCAAGGGACCCAGGCGTCCGGGAAGGGAACCCAGTAGTTTGGTGGGGACACCTACAGCCCATACGTCCCCTATAGAGCCCATACACCCCCTATAGACCCCATATAACCCCCATAGACCCCATACATACCCCTACAGACCCCATATAACCCCCTATAGACCCCATATAACCCCCTATAGACCCCATACACCCCCCATAGACCCCATATAACCCCCCATAGACCCCATATAACCCCCCATAGACCCCATATAACCCCCCATAGACCCCTTATAGACCCCATATGCCCCCCACAGACCCATATGTCTCCTACACACCCCATATATGCTCTATGGACACTGTATATTACCTAGAGCTCCATATGTCCCCTATGGATCCCACACGCCCCCTATAGATTCCATACAATGCCTACAGACCCCACGTTCCCTATAGAACCCACATACACCTTGCAAGTCTATATGCCCCCTATAGAGCCCAAACATCTCCTATAGCACCTACAAACCCCTATAAACCCCATACATCCCCTATAGACCCCACGTGTTCTCTATAGGTCCCCATGTGTCCTATAGACCCCATGTGTTCTCTATACATCCACATGTGTCCTACTGACCCCATAGGTCCCCTATAGACCCCATGTGTTCTCTATAGGTCCCCATGTGTTCTCTTGACCCCATATGTCCCCTATAGACCCCATGTATTGTCTATAGGTCCACATGTGTCCTATTGACCCCACATGTCCCCTATAGCCCCATAGACCCCCCATACGTCCCTTAGAGCCCCATACGTGCCCTATAGCCCCCATAGGTCCCCCGGGTCCCCTATGGATTCCATAGGTCCCCACCTCTCTGCGCCAGCCGCTCCAGCTTCCGCGCCTCGATCTTCTCACAGCGCCGGTACCTGCGGGGGGCGTCAGGGACCCAGGAGTGCCCCAGGGACCCAGGAGTGCCCCCAGGGACCCAGGAGTGCCCCCAGGGACCCAGGAGTGCCCCCAGGGACCCAGGAGTGCCCCCAGGGACCCAGGAGATCGGGAGGGACCCAGGAGATCGGGAGGGGACCCAGGAGTTCGGGAGGGGACCCAGGAGTTCGGGAGGGGACCCAGGAGTTCGGGAGGGGACCCAGGAGTGCCCCAAGGGACCCAGGAGTGCCCCAGGGACCCAGGTGCCCAGAAGTGATAGAAAGGAGGGACCCAGGAGTTCGGGAAGGGACCCCGGCGTCCGGGGGGTTACAAAGAAGGGACCCAGGCGTCCGGGGGGTTACAAAGAAGGGACCCAGGCGTCCGGGGGAGGACCCAGGAGTTCAGGGGAGAACACAGGCGTCCTGGCAGAGGGACCCAGGCGTCCGGGGGGTTACAAAGAAGGGACCCAGGTGTTCCGGGGGGACCCAGGGAAGGGACCCAGGCATCCGGGGGGGGACCCAGGCATCCGGGGGGGGACCCAGACAAGGGACCCAGGCATCCGAGGAGGGACTCAGGTGTCCGGGGGGGTTACAGGGAAGGAACCCAGGCGTCCGGGGGTGACCCAGGGAGGGGACCCAGGAGTTCGGGATGGAACCCAGGAGTTCGGGATGGAACCCAGGTGTCCGGGGATGACACAGACAAGGGACCCAGGCGTCCGGGGAGGGACCCAGGCGTTCGGGGGTAACACAAAGAAGGGACCCAGGCGTCCGGGAGGGCCACAAAGATGGGACCCAGGCGTCCAGAAGTCATAGAAAGAAGGGACCCAGGCGTCCGGGGGGGGTTAGAAAGAAGGGACCCAGGCGTCCGGGGGGGGTTAGAAAGAAGGGACCCAGGCGTCCGGGGGGGGTTAGAAAGAAGGGACCCAGGCGTCCGGGGGGGGTTAGAAAGAAGGGACCCAGGCGTCCGGGGGGGTTAGAAAGAAGGGACCCAGGCGTCCGGGGGGGGTTAGAAAGAAGGGACCCAGGCGTCCGGGGGGGACCCAGGCATCCAGGGGGGGTTAGAAAGAAGGGACCCAGGCGTCCGGGGGGGTTAGAAAGAAGGGACCCAGGCGTCCGGGGGGGTTAGAAAGAAGGGACCCAGGCGTCCGGGGGGGGTTAGAAAGAAGGGACCCAGGCGTCCGGGGGGGTTAGAAAGAAGGGACCCAGGCGTCCGGGGAAGGGACCCAGGCGTCCGGGGAAGGGACCCAGGTGTCCGGGGGGGGTTCAGGGAACGGACCCAGGAGTTCGGGATGGAACCCAAGTGTCCAGGGGTGACACACACAAGGGACCCAGGCGTCCGGGGGGGACCCAGGCGTCCGGGGGGGGTTAGAAAGAAGGGACCCAGGCGTCCAGGGGGGGTTAGAAAGAAGGGACCCAGGCGTCCGGGGAAGGGACCCAGGCGTCCGGGGAAGGGACCCAGGCGTCCGGGGAAGGGACCCAGGCGTCCGGGGGGGGTTCAGGGAACGGACCCAGGAGTTCGGGATGGAACCCAAGTGTCCAGGGGTGACACACACAAGGGACCCAGGCGTCCGGGGGGGACCCAGGCGTCCGGGGGGGGTTAGAAAGAAGGGACCCAGGCGTCCGGGGGGGGTTAGAAAGAAGGGACCCAGGCGTCCGGGGGGGGTTAGAAAGAAGGGACCCAGGCGTCCGGGGGGGGTTAGAAAGAAGGGACCCAGGCGTCCGGGGGGGGACCCAGGCGTCCGGGGCGGGGGGCACTCACACGCAGCACTGCTTCTTGGTGTTGGGCCCCCCGAACTTGGGCTTGTCGCGGCAGTTGGCGCAGGCGGCGCAGTCCTGGGGGCGGCGGCAGCCGCGGCAGCGCCCGCAGCGCACCGAGCGGCCCCGGCGGGGGGGGGCGCGGGGGGGGGACGGGGGCGGGGGGGTGGGGGGGGTGGGGGGGGGGTCCCCAACACCCCCCCCAACCACGCGGGGGCGTTTGGGGGAGGGGGCGGCGTCGGAGTCGGAGGAGGTTTCTAGAAAGGGGGGGAGGGGTTAGGGAGGCGGGATGGACCGAGGGACCCAGGAGTGCCCCGAGGGACCCAGGAGTTCGGGAGGGGACCCAGGAGTTCGGGAGGGGGACCCAGGAGTGCCCCAATAGACCAAAGGGTTCAGAGGGACCCAGGATTCATGGAGGGACCCAGGAGTGCCCCAAGGGACCCAGGAGTTCGGGAGGGACCCAGGAGTCTGGGAGGGACCCAGGAGTGCCCCAAGGGACCAAGGAGATCGGGAGGGGACCCAGGAGTTCGGGAGGGGACCCAGGAGTCCGGGAGGGGACCCCGGAGTCCGGGGAGGGACCCAGGAATTCAGGAGGGGACCCAGGAGTGCCCCAAGGGACCAAAGTGATGGGGGACCCAGGAGTTCGGGAGGGACCCAGGAGTGCCCCAAGGGACCCAGGAGTTCGGGGGGACCCAGGAGTTCGGGGGGGGACCCAGGAGTTCGGGGGGGGACCCAGGAGTGCCCCAAGGGACCCAGGAGATCGGGAGGGGACCCCGGAGTCCGGGAGGGGACCCCGGAGTCCGGGGAGGGGACCCAGGAATTCAGGAGGGGACCCAGGAGTGCCCCAAGGGACCAAAGTGATGGGGGACCCAGGAGTCCGGGGAGGGACCCAGGAGTCCGGGAAGGGACCCAGGAGTCCGGGAAGGGACCCAGGAGTCCGGGAAGGGACCCAGGAGTCCGGGAAGGGACCCAGGAGTCCGGGAAGGGACCCAGGAGTCCGGGGAGGGGACCCAGGAGTCCGGGGAGGGGACCCAGGAGTCCGGGAGGGGACCCAGGAGTTCGGGGAGGGGACCCAGGAGGTCGGGAGGGACCAAGGAGTCCGGGGAGGGGACCCAGGAGTGCCCCAAGGGACCAAAGTGATGGGGGACCCAGGAGTTCGGGAGGGACCCAGGAGTGCCCCAGGGGACCCAGGAGTGCCCCAGGGGACCCAGGAGTTCGGGAGGACCCAGGAGTCCGGTACCGTCGTTGGTCGCTGTCCCGCGGGCGCTCAGCCTGGGGACGCTCTCGGGGACGGTGGCCCTGGCCCGGCCCAGCGCCAGCGCCGCGTGACGGCAAACGTGCTTGATCCGGGGACCCTGCGCCAGCATTGGGGACATGGGGACAGTGGAGACATTGGGGGTGACGGGGGCAATGGGGGGCAATGGAAGTCAATAGAGACCCATAGAGACCAATGGGAGTCAATGGGACCCATAGAGAACAATGGGAGTCAATGGGGTTCAATGGGAGTCAATGGGGGTCAATGGGAGTCAATGGGGGTCAATGGGGATCAATGGGGATCATAGAGATCAATGGAAGTCAATAGAAACCCATAGAGACCAATGGGAGTCAATGGGACCCACAGAGAACAATGGGAGTCAATGGGGGTCAATGGGAGTCAATGGGGATCAATGGGAGTCAATGGGGATCAATGGGAGTCAACGGGGATCAATGGGAGTCAACGGGAGTCAATGGGAGTCAACGGGAGTCAATGGGAGTCAACGGGAGTCAATAGAGACCCATAGAGACCAATGGGAGTCAATGGGAGTCAACGGGAGTCAATGGGAGTCAATGGGAGTCAATAGAGACCCATAGAGACCAATGGGAGTCAATGGGAGTCAATGGGAGTCAACGGGAGTCAATGGGAGTCAATAGAGACCCATAGAGACCAATGGGAGTCAATGGGAGTCAATGGGAGTCAATGGGAGTCAATGGGAGTCAATGGGAGTCAATGGGAGTCAATGGGAGTCAATGGGAGTCAATGGGACCCATAGAGAACAATGGGAGTCAATGGGGGCAATGGGGATCAATGGGGATCAAAGGGAGTCAATGGGAGTCAGTGGGGATCAATGGGAGTCAATGGGATCCATAGAGAACAATGGGGATCAATGGGGGTCAATGGGACCCATAGAGACCAATGGGGGGACAATGGGGGGGGACAATGGGGGGGGACAATGGGGGGGGACAATGGGGGGGGACAATGGGGGGGGACAATGGGGCCCCATCCCCCACCTGCAGGTCTGTGGGTTCATCCTCCAGCTCCTCCGGTTCCTCCTGTTGGGGGGGGGAGGGTGAGCGCCCGGACGCCTGGGTCCCTCCCGAACTCCTGGGTCCCCCCCGGACGCCTGGGTCCCCCCCTGGGGTTCCCTAAACCCCCCATAAAAGGGACCCAGGCGTCCGGGACCACCCCAAAACCCCAATAAAGGGACCCAGGCGTCCGGGGGTTGTCCCAAAAATGGACCCAGGCGTCCAGGGGGGTGTCCCTAAAAGGGACCCAGGCGTCCGGGGGTCCCTAAACCCCCCATAAAAGGGACCCAGGCGTCCGGGGATCCCCATAAAAGGGACCCAGGCGTCCGGGACCACCCCAAATCCCCCATAAAAGGGACCCAGGCATCCGGGGATCCCCATAAAAGGGACCCAGGCGTCCGGGGGGGTGTCCCCAGCAGGGACCCAGGCGTCCGGGGGGGGGTCTGACCTGGGTGGGGGAGGGGCGGCGCCGGTCGATGTTCCGCAGCTGCGCCCGCGCGCGGCTCAGGAGGTCGAACACGCGCCCGGTGACGTCATCGGCGCGCTTTATGACGTCATCGGCGTCCCCGGTGACGTCATCGGTGCGCTTGGTGACGTCGTCGGCGTCCCCGGTGACGTCATCGCCGCCCCCGGGCCGTGGGAAGCGGGGGAGGGGGAGCGGGGGGAGGGGCCCCGTGATGATGTCATTGGTGATGTCACGGCGGGTGCCGCGTGGCGATTGGTGGGCGGGCGGGGGGGCGGGGCCGAGGGGGGAGGGGCGGCCTGGGGTCACCGTGGGGTCACTAAGGGTCATCCTGGGGTTACTTGGGGTCATTGTGGGGTCACCTGAGGTCACCACAGGGTCATTAGGGGTCATTGTGGGGTCACTAAGGGTCATCCTGGGGTCACCTGAGGTCACCACAGGGTCACTAGGGGTCATGGTGGGGTCACTAAGGGTCATCCTGGGGTCACCTGAGGTCACCACAGGGTCAATAGGGGTCATCCTGGGGTCACCTGAGGTCACCACAGGGTCACTGGGGGTCATTGTGGGGTCACCTGAGGTCACCACAGGGTCACTGAGGGTCATTGTGGGGTCACCTGAGGTCACCACAGGGTCACTGGGGGTCATTGTGGGGTCACTAAGGGTCATCCTGGGGTCACCTGAGGTCACCACAGGGTCACTAAGGGTCATTGGGGGGTCACCTGAGGTCACTGTGGGGTCACCTGGGGTCATTGAGGGGTCACCCGGGGTCACCCTGGGGTCACTAAGGGTCACCGTGGGGTCACTAAGGGTCACCCGAGTGTCCCCAAACGTCCCCGGGGGGTCCCTGATGACGTCACCGATGACATCACCGATGACGTCACCGGGGGGTCGCGGGGTCGCCCAGCGGAACGTGGGCGCGCGCAGCAGCACCCGGCGCGGGGGAGGGGCCATTGGGGACATTGGGGACGGGGGGGAGGGGGCGTCACCCCCGGGGGGGGCGTTGGGGACACCGAGGGGCCCCAAAGCGGCGCCGGTGACACCAAAACTGTCACTTTGGGGCCCAAAAGTGGCACTTGGGGGGTCCCCGGGGGGGTCCCCCCCAATGGGGTCCCTATGGGGGTCCCCAGTGTCCCCCCCGTTGTCCCCAATGCCCGTGGGGGTGTCACTAACGTCCCCTATAGCGTCCCTATGGGTGTCCCCAGTGTCCCTATGGGTGTCACTAATGTCCCCAATGGTGCCACTAATGTCCCCAATGGCGTCCCCAGTGTCCCCAATGTCCCTATAGGTGCCCCCAGTGTCCCCAGTGATGTCACTAATGTCCCCAATAGCGTCCCCAGTGCCCCCAATGGTGTCACTGGGGGTGTCCCCAGTGTCCCCAAGGGTGTCACTAACGTGCCCAATAGTTCTATGGGGGTCCCCAATGTCCCCAGTGGGGTCCCTGGGGGGGTCCCCAGTGTCCCTATGGGGGTCACTAACGTCCCCAATGGGGTCCCTGGGTGGGTCTCTGGGGGGGTCCCCAATGGTGTCTGTGGGGGGGTCCCCAATGGGGTCCCTATGGGTGTCCCCAGTGTCCCTATGGGTGTCATTAATGTCCCCAATGGGGTCCCTATGGGGGTCCCCAATGGGGTCTCTGGGGGGGTCCCCAATGTCCCCAGTATCCCTATGGGGGTCCCCAATGGTGTCCCTGGGGGGGTCCCTATGGGGGTCCCTGGGGGGGTCCCGGGTGTCCCCAGTGTCCCTATGGGGGTCCCTATGGGGGTCCCCAATGGTGTCTCTGGGGGGGTCCCTATGGGTGTCACTACTGTCCCCAATGGGGTCCCTATGGGGGTCCCCAGTGTCCCTATGGGGGTCCCCAATGGTGTCCCGGGGGGGGTCTCCAATGGTGTCTCTATGGGGGTCCCCAGGGTCCCTATGGGTGTCACTGATGTCCCCAATGGGGTCCCTGGGGGGGTCCCCAGTGTCCCTATAGGGGTCCCTATGGGGGTTCCTGGGGGGGTCCCCAATGGGGTCCCTATGGGGGTCACTAATGTCCCCAATGGGGTCCCTGGGGGGGTCCCCAGTGTCCCTATGGGTGTCACTAACATCCCCAATGGGGTCCCTATGGGGGTTCCTGGGGGGGTCCCCAATGGTGTCTCTATGGGGGTCCCTATGGGGGTCCCTGGGAGGGTCCCCAATGGGGTCCCTATGGGGGTCCCTATGGGTGACCCTGGGGGGGTCCCCAATGGGGTCCCTATGGGGGTCCCTATGGGTGACCCTGGGGGGGTCCCCAATGGTGTCTCTATGGGGGTCCCTATGGGTGACCCTGGGGGGGTCCCCCAATGGTGTCTCTATGGGGGTCCCTATGGGTGACCCTGGGGGGGTCCCCAATGGTGTCTCTATGGGGGTCCCTATGGGTGACCCTGGGGGGGTCCCCAATGGTGTCTCTATGGGGGTCCCTATGGGTGACCCTGGGGGGGTCCCCCAATGGTGTCTCTATGGGGGTCCCTATGGGTGACCCTGGGGGGGTCCCCAATG
>NW_028116403.1:0-19289 GCF_964273445.1 Streptopelia decaocto | reverse complement strand
GATGAAGTGGATTTTGAAAATACTAGAGAGATTTTAAAAGCTTCAACAGAATTTCAACAATTTTGGGAGGGATTTGAAAAGTTTCAATGGGAATGGGCAGAATTGGGACAAAAATTGGAAAATTTTTAAGGGACTTTGAAAAAATTTCAACTGGAATTTTAGCAATTTTTTGACGTGAAATTGTAAACATTTTGAAGTGGATTTGAAAATTCTAGAGAGAATTTTAAAAGCTTCAACAGAATTTCAACAATTTTGAGAGGGATTTGAAAAGTTTCAATGGGAATGGGAAGAATTGGGACAAAAATGGAAAATTTTTAAGGGACTTTGAAAAAATTTCAGCTGGAATTTTAGCCATTTTTTGACGTGAAATTGTAAACATGTGGACATGGATTTTGAAAATTCTGGAGAGAATTTTAAAAGCTTCAAGAGAATTTCAACAATTTTGAGAGGGATTTGAAAAGTTTCAATGGGAATGGGAAGAATTGGGACAAAAATTGGAAAATTTTTAAGGAACTTTGAAAAAATTTCAACTGGAATTTTAGCCATTTTTTGACGTGAAATTGTAAACATGTGGACATGGATTTTGAAAATTCTAGAGAGAATTTTAAAAGCTTCAAGAGAATTTCAACAATTTTGAGAGGGATTTGAAAAGTTTCAATGGGAATGGGAAGAATTGGGACAAAAATGGAAAATTTTTAAGGGACTTTGAAAAAATTTCAACTGGAATTTTAGCCATTTTTTGACGTGAAATTGTAAACATGTGGACATGGATTTTGAAAATTCTAGAGAGAATTTTAAAAGCTTCAAGAGAATTTCAACAATTTTGAGAGGGATTTGAAAAGTTTCAATGGGAATGGGAAGAATTGGGACAAAAATTGGAAAATTTTTAAGGGACTTTGAAAAAATTTCAACTGGAATTTTAGCCATTTTTTGACGTGAAATTGTAAACATGTGGACATGGATTTTGAAAATTCTAGAGAGAATTTTAAAAGCTTCAACAGAATTTCCACAATTTTGAGAGGGATTTGAAAAGTTTCAATGGGAATGGGAAGAATTGGGACAAAAATTGGAAAATTTTTAAGGGACTTTGAAAAAATTTCAACTGGCATTTTAGCCATTTTTTGACGTGAAATTGTAAACATGTGGACATGGATTTTGAAAATTCTAGAGAGAATTTTAAAAGCGTCAACAGAATTTCAACAATTTTGAGAGGGATTTGAAAAGTTTCAATGGGAATGGGAAGAATTGGGACAAAAATTGGAAAATTTTTAAGGGACTTTGAAAAAATTGCAACTGGAATTTTAGCCATTTTTTGACGTGAAATTGTAAACATGTGGACATGGATTTTGAAAATTCTAGAGAGAATTTTAAAAGTTTCAACAGAATTTCAACAATTTTGAGAGGGATTTGAAAAGTTTCAATGGGAATGGGAAGAATTGGGACAAAAATTGGAAAATTTTTAAGGGACTTTGAAAAAATTTCAACTGGAATTTTAGCAATTTTTTGACGTGAAATTGTAAACATGTGGACATGGATTTTGAAAATTCTAGAGAGAATTTTAAAAGCTTCAACAGAATTTCCACAATTTTGAGAGGGATTTGAAAAGTTTCAATGGGAATGGGAAGAATTGGGACAAAAATTGGAAAATTTTTAAGGGACTTTGAAAAAATTTCAACTGGCATTTTAGCCATTTTTTGACGTGAAATTGTAAACATGTGGACATGGATTTTGAAAATTCTAGAGAGAATTTTAAAAGCTTCAACAGAATTTCAACAATTTTGGGAGGGATTTGAAAAGTTTCAATGGGAATGGGAAGAATTGGGACAAAAATTGGAAAATTTTTCAGGGACTTTGAAAAAATTTCAACTGGAATTTTAGCCATTTTTTGACGTGAAATTGTAAACATGTGGACATGGATTTTGAAAATTCTAGAGAGAATTTTAAAAGCTTCAAGAGAATTTCAACAATTTTGAGAGGGATTTGAAAAGTTTCAATGGGAATGGGAAGAATTGGGACAAAAATTGGAAAATTTTTCAGGGACTTTGAAAAAATTAGCTGTAATTTTAGCAATTTTTTGACGTGAAATTGTAAACATGTGGACATGGATTTTGAAAATTCTAGAGAGAATTTTAAAAGCTTCAAGAGAATTTCAACAATTTTGAGAGGGATTTGAAAAGATTCAATGGGAATGGGAAGAATTGGGACAAAAATTGGAAAATTTTTCAGGGACTTTGAAAAAATTTCAGCTGTAATTTTAGCAATTTTTTGACGTGAAATTGTAAACATGTGGACATGGATTTTGAAAATTCTAGAGAGAATTTTAAAAGCTTCAAGAGAATTTCAACAATTTTGAGAGGGATTTGAAAAGATTCAATGGGAATGGGAAGAATTGGGACAAAAATTGGAAATTTTTTAAGGGACTTTGAAAAAATTTCAACTGGAATTTTAGCAATTTTTTGATGTGAAATTGTAAACATGTTGAAGTGGATTTTGAAAATTCTAGAGAGAATTTTAAAAGCTTCAACAGAATTTCAACAATTTTGAGAGGGATTTGAAAAGTTTCAATGGGAATGGGAAGAATTGCGACAAAAATGGAACATTTTTAAGGGACTTTGAAAAAATTTCAACTGGAATTTTAGCCATTTTTTGACGTGAAATTGTAAACATGTGGACATGGATTTTGAAAATTCTGGAGAGAATTTTAAAAGCTTCAACAGAATTTCAACAATTTTGAGAGGGATTTGAAAAGTTTCAATGGGAATGGGAAGAATTGGGACAAAAATTGGAAAATTTTTAAGGGACTTTGAAAAAATTTCAACTGGAATTTTAGCAATTTTTTGATGTGAAATTGTAAACATGTTGAAGTGGATTTTGAAAATTCTAGAGAGAATTTTAAAAGCTTCAACAGAATTTCAACAATTTTGAGAGGGATTTGAAAAGTTTCAATGGGAATGGGAAGAATTGCGACAAAAATGGAACATTTTTAAGGGACTTTGAAAAAATTGCAACTGGAATTTTAGCCATTTTTTGACGTGAAATTGTAAACATGTGGACATGGATTTTGAAAATTCTAGAGAGAATTTTAAAAGCTTCAAGAGAATTTCAACAATTTTGAGAGGGATTTGAAAAGTTTCAATGGGAATGGGAAGAATTGGGACAAAAATTGGAAAATTTTTCAGGGACTTTGAAAAAATTTCAACTGGAATTTTAGCCATTTTTTGACGTGAAATTGTAAACATGTGGCCATGGATTTTGAAAATTCTAGAGAGAATTTTAAAAGCTTCAACAGAATTTCCACAATTTTGAGAGGGATTTGAAAAGTTTCAATGGGAATGGGAAGAATTGGGACAAAAATTGGAAAATTTTTAAGGGACTTTGAAAAAATTTCAGCTGGAATTTTAGCCATTTTTTGACGTGAAATTGTAAACATGTGGACATGGATTTTGAAAATTCTAGAGACAATTTTAAAAGCTTCAACAGAATTTCAACAATTTTGAGAGGGATTTGAAAAGATTCAATGGGAATGGGAAGAATTGGGACAAAAATTGGAAAATTTTTAAGGGACTTTGAAAAAATTGCAACTGGAATTTTAGCCATTTTTTGACGTGAAATTGTAAACATGTGGACATGGATTTTGAAAATTCTAGAGAGAATTTTAAAAGTTTCAACAGAATTTCAACAATTTTGAGAGGGATTTGAAAAGTTTCAATGGGAATGGGAAGAATTGGGACAAAAATTGGAAAATTTTTAAGGGACTTTGAAAAAATTTCAACTGGAATTTTAGCAATTTTTTGACGTGAAATTGTAAACATGTGGACATGGATTTTGAAAATTCTAGAGAGAATTTTAAAAGCTTCAAGAGAATTTCAACAATTTTGAGAGGGATTTGAAAAGATTCAATGGGAATGGGAAGAATTGGGACAAAAATTGGAAAATTTTTAAGGGACTTTGAAAAAATTTCAACTGGAATTTTAGCAATTTTTTTATGTGAAATTGTAAACATGTGGCCATGGATTTTGAAAATTCTAGAGAGAATTTTAAAAGCTTCAAGAGAATTTCAACAATTTTGAGAGGGATTTGAAAAGTTTCAATGGGAATGGGAAGAATTGGGACAAAAATTGGAAAATTTTTAAGGGACTTTGAAAAAATTTCAACTGGAATTTTAGCAATTTTTTTACGTGAAATTGTAAACATGTGGACATGGATTTTGAAAATTCTAGAGAGAATTTTAAAAGCTTCAACAGAATTTCAACAATTTTGAGAGGGATTTGAAAAGTTTCAATGGGAATGGGAAGAATTGGGACAAAAATTGGAAAATTTTGAAGGGACTTTGAAAAAATTTCAACTGGCATTTTAGCCATTTTTTGACGTGAAATTGTAAACATGTGGACATGGATTTTGAAAATTCTAGAGAGAATTTTAAAAGCTTCAAGAGAATTTCAACAATTTGGAGAGGGATTTGAAAAGTTTCAATGGGAATGGGAAGAATTGGGACAAAAATTGGAAAATTTTTAAGGGACTTTGAAAAAATTTCAACTGGAATTTTAGCCATATTTTGACGTGAAATTGTAAACATGATGAAGTGGATTTTGAAAATACTAGAGAGATTTTTAAAAGCTTCAACAGAATTTCAACAATTTTGGGAGGGATTTGAAAAGTTTCAATGGGAATGGGCAGAATTGGGACAAAAATTGGAAAATTTTTAAGGGACTTTGAAAAAATTTCAACTGGAATTTTAGCAATTTTTTGACGTGAAATTGTAAACATTTTGAAGTGGATTTTGAAAATTCTAGAGAGAATTTTAAAAGCTTCAACAGAATTTCAACAATTTTGAGAGGGATTTGAAAAGTTTCAATGGGAATGGGAAGAATTGGGACAAAAATGGAAAATTTTTAAGGGACTTTGAAAAAATTTCAGCTGGAATTTTAGCCATTTTTTGACGTGAAATTGTAAACATGTGGACATGGATTTTGAAAATTCTGGAGAGAATTTTAAAAGCTTCAAGAGAATTTCAACAATTTTGAGAGGGATTTGAAAAGTTTCAATGGGAATGGGAAGAATTGGGACAAAAATTGGAAAATTTTTAAGGAACTTTGAAAAAATTTCAACTGGAATTTTAGCCATTTTTTGACGTGAAATTGTAAACATGTGGACATGGATTTTGAAAATTCTAGAGAGAATTTTAAAAGCTTCAAGAGAATTTCAACAATTTTGAGAGGGATTTGAAAAGTTTCAATGGGAATGGGAAGAATTGGGACAAAAATGGAAAATTTTTAAGGGACTTTGAAAAAATTTCAACTGGAATTTTAGCCATTTTTTGACGTGAAATTGTAAACATGTGGACATGGATTTTGAAAATTCTAGAGAGAATTTTAAAAGCTTCAAGAGAATTTCAACAATTTTGAGAGGGATTTGAAAAGTTTCAATGGGAATGGGAAGAATTGGGACAAAAATTGGAAAATTTTTAAGGGACTTTGAAAAAATTTCAACTGGAATTTTAGCCATTTTTTGACGTGAAATTGTAAACATGTGGACATGGATTTTGAAAATTCTAGAGAGAATTTTAAAAGCTTCAACAGAATTTCCACAATTTTGAGAGGGATTTGAAAAGTTTCAATGGGAATGGGAAGAATTGGGACAAAAATTGGAAAATTTTTAAGGGACTTTGAAAAAATTTCAACTGGCATTTTAGCCATTTTTTGACGTGAAATTGTAAACATGTGGACATGGATTTTGAAAATTCTAGAGAGAATTTTAAAAGCGTCAACAGAATTTCAACAATTTTGAGAGGGATTTGAAAAGTTTCAATGGGAATGGGAAGAATTGGGACAAAAATGGGAAAATTTTTAAGGGACTTTGAAAAAATTTCAACTGGAATTTTAGCCATTTTTTTGACGTGAAATTGTAAACATGATGAAGTGGATTTTGAAAATTCTAGAGAGAATTTTAAAAGCTTCAACAGAATTTCCACAATTTTGAGAGGGATTTGAAAAGTTTCAATGGGAATGGGAAGAATTGGGACAAAAATTGGAAAATTTTTAAGGGACTTTGAAAAAATTTCAACTGGAATTTTAGCCATTTTTTGACGTGAAATTGTAAACATGTGGACATGGATTTTGAAAATTCTAGAGAGAATTTTAAAAGCTTCAACAGAATTTCAACAATTTTGAGAGGGATTTGAAAAGTTTCAATGGGAATGGGAAGAATTGGGACAAAAATTGGAAAATTTTTAAGGGACTTTGAAAAAATTTCAACTGGAATTTTAGCCATTTTTTGACGTGAAATTGTAAACATGTGGACATGGATTTTGAAAATTCTAGAGAGAATTTTAAAAGCTTCAACAGAATTTCAACAATTTTGAGAGGGATTTGAAAAGTTTCAATGGGAATGGGAAGAATTGGGACAAAAATGGGAAAATTTTTAAGGGACTTTGAAAAAATTTCAACTGGAATTTTAGCCATTTTTTGACGTGAAATTGTAAACATGTGGACATGGATTTTGAAAATTCTAGAGAGAATTTTAAAAGCTTCAACAGAATTTCAACAATTTTGAGAGGGATTTGAAAAGATTCAATGGGAATGGGAAGAATTGGGACAAAAATTGGAAAATTTTTAAGGGACTTTGAAAAAATTGCAACTGGAATTTTAGCCATTTTTTGACGTGAAATTGTAAACATTTTGAAGTGGATTTTGAAAATTCTAGAGAGAATTTTAAAAGCTTCAACAGAATTTCAACAATTTTGAGAGGGATTTGAAAAGTTTCAATGGGAATGGGAAGAATTGGGACAAAAATGGAAAATTTTTAAGGGACTTTGAAAAAATTTCAGCTGGAATTTTAGCCATTTTTTGACGTGAAATTGTAAACATGTGGACATGGATTTTGAAAATTCTAGAGAGAATTTTAAAAGCTTCAACAGAATTTCCACAATTTTGAGAGGGATTTGAAAAGTTTCAATGGGAATGGGAAGAATTGGGACAAAAATTGGAAAATTTTTAAGGGACTTTGAAAAAATTTCAGCTGGAATTTTAGCCATTTTTTGACGTGAAATTGTAAACATGTGGCCATGGATTTTGAAAATTCTAGAGAGAATTTTAAAAGCTTCAAGAGAATTTCAACAATTTTGGGAGGGATTTGAAAAGTTTCAATGGGAATGGGAAGAATTGGGACAAAAATTGGAAAATTTTTAAGGGACTTTGAAAAAATTTCAACTGGAATTTTAGCCATTTTTTGACGTGAAATTGTAAACATGTGGACATGGATTTTGAAAATTCTAGAGAGAATTTTAAAAGCTTCAACAGAATTTCAACAATTTTGAGAGGGATTTGAAAAGATTCAATGGGAATGGGAAGAATTGGGACAAAAATTGGAAAATTTTTCAGGGACTTTGACAAAATTTCAACTGGAATTTTAGCCATTTTTTGACGTGAAATTGTAAACATGTGGACATGGATTTTGAAAATTCTAGAGAGAATTTTAAAAGCTTCAACAGAATTTCCACAATTTTGAGAGGGATTTGAAAAGTTTCAATGGGAATGGGAAGAATTGGGACAAAAATTGGAAAATTTTTAAGGGACTTTGAAAAAATTTCAACTGGAATTTTAGCCATTTTTTGACGTGAAATTGTAAACATGATGAAGTGGATTTTGAAAATTCTAGAGAGAATTTTAAAAGCTTCAACAGAATTTCCACAATTTTGAGAGGGATTTGAAAAGTTTCAATGGGAATGGGAAGAATTGGGACAAAAATTGGAAAATTTTTAAGGGACTTTGAAAAAATTTCAACTGGCATTTTAGCCATTTTTTGACGTGAAATTGTAAACATGTGGCCATGGATTTTGAAAATTCTAGAGAGAATTTTAAAAGCTTCAAGAGAATTTCAACAATTTTGAGAGGGATTTGAAAAGTTTCAATGGGAATGGGAAGAATTGGGACAAAAATTGGAAAATTTTTAAGGGACTTTGAAAAAATTTCAACTGGCATTTTAGCCATTTTTTGACGTGAAATTGTAAACATGTGGACATGGATTTTGAAAATTCTAGAGAGAATTTTAAAAGCTTCAACAGAATTTCCACAATTTTGAGAGGGATTTGAAAAGTTTCAATGGGAATGGGAAGAATTGGGACAAAAATTGGAAAATTTTTAAGGGACTTTGAAAAAATTTCAACTGGCATTTTAGCCATTTTTTGACGTGAAATTGTAAACATGTGGACATGGATTTTGAAAATTCTAGAGAGAATTTTAAAAGCTTCAAGAGAATTTCCACAATTTTGAGAGGGATTTGAAAAGTTTCAATGGGAATGGGAAGAATTGGGACAAAAATTGGAAAATTTTTAAGGGACTTTGAAAAAATTTCAACTGGAATTTTAGCCATTTTTTGACGTGAAATTGTAAACATGTGGACATGGATTTTAAATTCTAGAGAGAATTTTAAAAGCTTCAACAGAATTTCAAGAATTTTGAGAGCGATTTGAAAAGTTTCAATGGGAATGGGAAGAATTGGGACAAAAATTGGAAAATTTTTAAGGGACTTTGAAAAAATTTCAACTGGCATTTTAGCCATTTTTTGACGTGAAATTGTAAACATGTGGCCATGGATTTTGAAAATTCTAGAGAGAATTTTAAAAGCTTCAACAGAATTTCCACAATTTTGAGAGGAATTTGAAAAGATTCAATGGGAATGGGAAGAATTGGGACAAAAATTGGAAAATTTTTAAGGGACTTTGAAAAAATTTCAACTGGAATTTTAGCCATTTTTTGACGTGAAATTGTAAACATGTGGACATGGATTTTGAAAATTCTAGAGAGAATTTTAAAAGCTTCAAGAGAATTTCCACAATTTTGAGAGGGATTTGAAAAGTTTCAATGGGAATGGGAAGAATTGGGACAAAAATTGGAAAATTTTTAAGGGACTTTGAAAAAATTTCAACTGGAATTTTAGCCATTTTTTGACGTGAAATTGTAAACATGTGGACATGGATTTTAAATTCTAGAGAGAATTTTAAAAGCTTCAACAGAATTTCAAGAATTTTGAGAGGGATTTGAAAAGTTTCAATGGGAATGGGAAGAATTGGGACAAAAATTGGAAAATTTTTAAGGGACTTTGAAAAAATTTCAACTGGCATTTTAGCCATTTTTTGACGTGAAATTGTAAACATGTGGACATGGATTTTGAAAATTCTAGAGAGAATTTTAAAAGCTTCAACAGAATTTCCACAATTTTGAGAGGGATTTGAAAAGTTTCAATGGGAATGGGAAGAATTGGGACAAAAATTGGAAAATTTTTAAGGGACTTTGAAAAAATTTCAACTGGAATTTTAGCCATTTTTTGACGTGAAATTGTAAACATGTGGACATGGATTTTAAATTCTAGAGAGAATTTTAAAAGCTTCAACAGAATTTCAAGAATTTTGAGAGCGATTTGAAAAGTTTCAATGGGAATGGGAAGAACTGGGACAAAAATTGGAAAATTTTTAAGGGACTTTGAAAAAATTTCAACTGGCATTTTAGCAATTTTTTGACGTGAAATTGTAAACATGTGGACATGGATTTTGAAAATTCTAGAGAGAATTTTAAAAGCTTCAAGAGAATTTCAACAATTTTGAGAGGGATTTGAAAAGTTTCAATGGGAATGGGAAGAATTGGGACAAAAATTGGAAAATTTTTAAGGGACTTTGAAAAAATTTCAACTGGAATTTTAGCCATTTTTTGACGTGAAATTGTAAACATGTGGACATGGATTTTGAAAATTCTAGAGAGAATTTTAAAAGCTTCAACAGAATTTCAACAATTTTGAGAGGGATTTGAAAAGTTTCAATGGGAATGGGAAGAATTGGGACAAAAATTGGAAAATTTTGAAGGGACTTTGAAAAAATTTCAACTGGAATTTTAGCCATTTTTTGACGTGAAATTGTAAACATGTGGACATGGATTTTGAAAATTCTAGAGAGAATTTTAAAAGCTTCAAGAGAATTTCAACAATTTGGAGAGGGATTTGAAAAGTTTCAATGGGAATGGGAAGAATTGGGACAAAAATTGGAAAATTTTTAAGGGACTTTGAAAAAATTTCAACTGGAATTTTAGCCATTTTTTGACGTGAAATTGTAAACATGATGAAGTGGATTTTGAAAATTCTAGAGAGAATTTTAAAAGCTTCAACAGAATTTCAACAATTTTGGGAGGGATTTGAAAAGTTTCAATGGGAATGGGCAGAATTGGGACAAAAATTGGAAAATTTTTAAGGGACTTTGAAAAAATTTCAACTGGAATTTTAGCCATTTTTTGACGTGAAATTGTAAACATTTTGAAGTGGATTTTGAAAATTCTAGAGAGAATTTTAAAAGCTTCAACAGAATTTCAACAATTTTGAGAGGGATTTGAAAAGTTTCAATGGGAATGGGAAGAATTGGGACAAAAATGGAAAATTTTTAAGGGACTTTGAAAAAATTTCAGCTGGAATTTTAGCCATTTTTTGACGTGAAATTGTAAACATGTGGACATGGATTTTGAAAATTCTAGAGAGAATTTTAAAAGCTTCAAGAGAATTTCAACAATTTTGAGAGGGATTTGAAAAGTTTCAATGGGAATGGGAAGAATTGGGACAAAAATTGGAAAATTTTTAAGGGACTTTGAAAAAATTTCAACTGGCATTTTAGCCATTTTTTGACGTGAAATTGTAAACATGTGGCCATGGATTTTGAAAATTCTAGAGAGAATTTTAAAAGCTTCAAGAGAATTTCAACAATTTTGAGAGGGATTTGAAAAGTTTCAATGGGAATGGGAAGAATTGGGACAAAAATGGAAAATTTTTAAGGGACTTTGAAAAAATTTCAACTGGAATTTTAGCCATTTTTTGACGTGAAATTGTAAACATGTGGACATGGATTTTGAAAATTCTAGAGAGAATTTTAAAAGCTTCAAGAGAATTTCCACAATTTTGAGAGGGATTTGAAAAGTTTCAATGGGAATGGGAAGAATTGGGACAAAAATTGGAAAATTTTTAAGGGACTTTGAAAAAATTTCAACTGGAATTTTAGCCATTTTTTGACGTGAAATTGTAAACATGTGGACATGGATTTTGAAAATTCTAGAGAGAATTTTAAAAGCTTCAACAGAATTTCAACAATTTTGAGAGGGATTTGAAAAGTTTCAATGGGAATGGGAAGAATTGGGACAAAAATGGGAAAATTTTTAAGGGACTTTGAAAAAATTTCAACTGGAATTTTAGCCATTTTTTTGACGTGAAATTGTAAACATGATGAAGTGGATTTTGAAAATTCTAGAGAGAATTTTAAAAGCTTCAACAGAATTTCCACAATTTTGAGAGGGATTTGAAAAGTTTCAATGGGAATGGGAAGAATTGGGACAAAAATTGGAAAATTTTTAAGGGACTTTGAAAAAATTTCAACTGGCATTTTAGCCATTTTTTGACGTGAAATTGTAAACATGTGGACATGGATTTTGAAAATTCTAGAGAGAATTTTAAAAGCTTCAACAGAATTTCAACAATTTTGAGAGGGATTTGAAAAGTTTCAATGGGAATGGGAAGAATTGGGACAAAAATTGGAAAATTTTTAAGGGACTTTGAAAAAATTTCAACTGGAATTTTAGCCATTTTTTGACGTGAAATTGTAAACATGTGGACATGGATTTTGAAAATTCTAGAGAGAATTTTAAAAGCTTCAAGAGAATTTCAACAATTTTGAGAGGGGATTTGAAAAGTTTCAATGGGAATGGGAAGAATTGGGACAAAAATTGGAAAATTTTGAAGGGACTTTGAAAAAATTTCAACTGGAATTTTAGCCATTTTTTGACGTGAAATTGTAACATGTGGACATGGATTTTGAAAATTCTAGAGAGAATTTTAAAAGCTTCAACAGAATTTCAACAATTTTGAGAGGGATTTGAAAAGATTCAATGGGAATGGGAAGAATTGGGGACAAAAATTGGAAAATTTTTAAGGGACTTTGAAAAAATTGCAACTGGAATTTTAGCCATTTTTTGACGTGAAATTGTAAACATTTTGAAGTGGATTTTGAAAATTCTAGAGAGAATTTTAAAAGCTTCAACAGAATTTCAACAATTTTGAGAGGGATTTGAAAAGTTTCAATGGGAATGGGAAGAATTGGGACAAAATGGAAAATTTTTAAGGGACTTTGAAAAAATTTCAGCTGGAATTTTAGCCATTTTTGACGTGAAATTGTAAACATGTGGACATGGATTTTGAAAATTCTAGAGAGAATTTTAAAAGCTTCAACAGAATTTCCACAATTTTGAGAGGGATTTGAAAAGTTTCCAATGGGAATGGGAAGAATTGGGACAAAAATTGGAAAATTTTTAAGGGACTTTGAAAAAATTTCAGCTGGAATTTTAGCCATTTTTTGACGTGAAATTGTAAACATGTGGCCATGGATTTTGAAAATTCTAGAGAGAATTTTAAAAGCTTCAAGAGAATTTCAACAATTTTGAGAGGGATTTGAAAAGTTTCAATGGGAATGGGAAGAATTGGGACAAAAATTGGAAAATTTTTAAGGGACTTTGAAAAAATTTCAACTGGAATTTTAGCCATTTTTTGACGTGAAATTGTAAACATGTGGCCATGGATTTTGAAAATTCTAGAGAGAATTTTAAAAGCTTCAACAGAATTTCCACAATTTGAGAGGGATTTGAAAAGTTTCAATGGGAATGGGAAGAATTGGGACAAAAATTGGAAAATTTTTAAGGGACTTTGAAAAATTTCAACTGGAATTTTAGCCATTTTTTGACGTGAAATTGTAAACATGATGAAGTGGATTTTGAAAATTCTAGAGAGAATTTTAAAAGCTTCAACAGAATTTCAACAATTTTGGAGGGATTTGAAAAAGTTTCAATGGGAATGGGAAGAATTGGGACAAAAATTGGAAAATTTTTAAGGGACTTTGAAAAAATTTCAACTGGCATTTTAGCCATTTTTTGACGTGAAATTGTAAACATGTGGCCATGGATTTTGAAAATTCTAGAGAGAATTTTAAAAGCTTCAAGAGAATTTCAACAATTTTGAGAGGGATTTGAAAAGTTTCAATGGGAATGGGAAGAATTGGGACAAAAATTGGAAAATTTTTAAGGGACTTTGAAAAAATTTCAACTGGCATTTTAGCCATTTTTTGACGTGAAATTGTAAACATGTGGACATGGATTTTGAAAATTCTAGAGAGAATTTTAAAAGCTTCAACAGAATTTCAACAATTTTGAGAGGGATTTGAAAAGTTTCAATGGGAATGGGAAGAATTGGGACAAAAATTGGAAAATTTCTAAGGGACTTTGAAAAAATTTCAACTGGAATTTTAGCAATTTTTTGACGAGAAATTGTAAACATGTGGACATGTATTTTGAAAATTCTAGAGAGAATTTTAAAAGCTTCAACAGAATTTCCACAATTTTGAGAGGGATTTGAAAAGTTTCAATGGGAATGGGAAGAATTGGGACAAAAATTGGAAAATTTTTAAGGGACTTTGAAAAAATTTCAACTGGAATTTTAGCCATTTTTTGACGTGAAATTGTAAACATGTGGACATGGATTTTGAAAATTCTAGAGAGAATTTTAAAAGCTTCAAGAGAATTTCAACAATTTTGAGAGGGATTTGAAAAGTTTCAATGGGAATGGGAAGAATTGGGACAAAAATTGGAAAATTTTTAAGGGACTTTGAAAAAATTTCAACTGGAATTTTAGCCATTTTTTGACGTGAAATTGTAAACATGTGGACATGGATTTTAAATTCTAGAGAGAATTTTAAAAGCTTCAACAGAATTTCAAGAATTTTGAGAGCGATTTGAAAAGTTTCAATGGGAATGGGAAGAATTGGGACAAAAATTGGAAAATTTTTAAGGGACTTTGAAAAAATTTCAACTGGCATTTTAGCCATTTTTTGACGTGAAATTGTAAACATGTGGCCATGGATTTTGAAAATTCTAGAGAGAATTTTAAAAGCTTCAACAGAATTTCCACAATTTTGAGAGGAATTTGAAAAGATTCAATGGGAATGGGAAGAATTGGGACAAAAATTGGAAAATTTTTAAGGGACTTTGAAAAAATTTCAACTGGAATTTTAGCCATTTTTTGACGTGAAATTGTAAACATGTGGACATGGATTTTGAAAATTCTAGAGAGAATTTTAAAAGCTTCAAGAGAATTTCCACAATTTTGAGATGGATTTGAAAAGTTTCAATGGGAATGGGAAGAATTGGGACAAAAATTGGAAAATTTTTAAGGGACTCTGAAAAAATTTCAACTGGAATTTTAGCCATTTTTTGACGTGAAATTGTAAACATGTGGACATGGATTTTAAATTCTAGAGAGAATTTTAAAAGCTTCAAGAGAATTTCAACAATTTTGAGAGGGATTTGAAAAGTTTCAATGGGAATGGGAAGAATTGGGACAAAAATTGGAAAATTTTTAAGGGACTTTGAAAAAATTTCAACTGGCATTTTAGCCATTTTTTGACGTGAAATTGTAAACATGTGGACATGGATTTTGAAAATTCTAGAGAGAATTTTAAAAGCTTCAACAGAATTTCCACAATTTTGAGAGGGATTTGAAAAGTTTCAATGGGAATGGGAAGAATTGGGACAAAAATTGGAAAATTTTTAAGGGACTTTGAAAAAATTTCAACTGGAATTTTAGCCATTTTTTGACGTGAAATTGTAAACATGTGGACATGGATTTTAAATTCTAGAGAGAATTTTAAAAGCTTCAACAGAATTTCAAGAATTTTGAGAGCGATTTGAAAAGTTTCAATGGGAATGGGAAGAATTGGGACAAAAATTGGAAAATTTTTAAGGGACTTTGAAAAAATTTCAACTGGCATTTTAGCCATTTTTTGACGTGAAATTGTAAACATGTGGACATGGATTTTGAAAATTCTAGAGAGAATTTTAAAAGCTTCAACAGAATTTCCACAATTTTGAGAGGGATTTGAAAAGTTTCAATGGGAATGGGAAGAATTGGGACAAAAATTGGAAAATTTTTAAGGGACTTTGAAAAAATTTCAACTGGCATTTTAGCCATTTTTTGACGTGAAATTGTAAACATGTGGCCATGGATTTTGAAAATTCTAGAGAGAATTTTAAAAGCTTCAAGAGAATTTCAACAATTTTGAGAGGGATTTGAAAAGTTTCAATGGGAATGGGAAGAATTGGGACAAAAATTGGAAAATTTTTAAGGGACTTTGAAAAAATTTCAACTGGCATTTTAGCCATTTTTTGACGTGAAATTGTAAACATGTGGACATGGATTTTAAATTCTAGAGAGAATTTTAAAAGCTTCAACAGAATTTCAAGAATTTTGAGAGCGATTTGAAAAGTTTCAATGGGAATGGGAAGAATTGGGACAAAAATTGGAAAATTTTTAAGGGACTTTGAAAAAATTTCAACTGGCATTTTAGCCATTTTTTGACGTGAAATTGTAAACATGTGGACATGGATTTTGAAAATTCTAGAGAGAATTTTAAAAGCTTCAACAGAATTTCCACAATTTTGAGAGGGATTTGAAAAGTTTCAATGGGAATGGGAAGAATTGGGACAAAAATTGGAAAATTTTTAAGGGACTTTGAAAAAATTTCAACTGGCATTTTAGCCATTTTTTGACGTGAAATTGTAAACATGTGGACATGGATTTTGAAAATTCTAGAGAGAATTTTAAAAGCTTCAAGAGAATTTCAACAATTTTGAGAGGGATTTGAAAAGTTTCAATGGGAATGGGAAGAATTGGGACAAAAATTGGAAAATTTTTAAGGGACTTGGAAAAAATTTCAACTGGAATTTTAGCCATTTTTTGACGTGAAATTGTAAACATGTGGACATGGATTTTAAATTCTAGAGAGAATTTTAAAAGCTTCAACAGAATTTCAAGAATTTTGAGAGCGATTTGAAAAGTTTCAATGGGAATGGGAAGAATTGGGACAAAAATTGGAAAATTTTTAAGGGACTTTGAAAAAATTTCAACTGGCATTTTAGCCATTTTTTGACGTGAAATTGTAAACATGTGGCCATGGATTTTGAAAATTCTAGAGAGAATTTTAAAAGCTTCAACAGAATTTCCACAATTTTGAGAGGAATTTGAAAAGATTCAATGGGAATGGGAAGAATTGGGACAAAAATTGGAAAATTTTTAAGGGACTTTGAAAAAATTTCAACTGGAATTTTAGCCATTTTTTGACGTGAAATTGTAAACATGTGGACATGGATTTTGAAAATTCTAGAGAGAATTTTAAAAGCTTCAAGAGAATTTCAACAATTTTGAGAGGGATTTGAAAAGTTTCAATGGGAATGGGAAGAATTGGGACAAAAATTGGAAAATTTTTAAGGGACTCTGAAAAAATTTCAACTGGAATTTTAGCCATTTTTTGACGTGAAATTGTAAACATGTGGACATGGATTTTAAATTCTAGAGAGAATTTTAAAAGCTTCAACAGAATTTCAAGAATTTTGAGAGGGATTTGAAAAGTTTCAATGGGAATGGGAAGAATTGGGACAAAAATTGGAAAATTTTTAAGGGACTTTGAAAAAATTTCAACTGGCATTTTAGCCATTTTTTGACGTGAAATTGTAAACATGTGGACATGGATTTTGAAAATTCTAGAGAGAATTTTAAAAGCTTCAACAGAATTTCCACAATTTTGAGAGGGATTTGAAAAGTTTCAATGGGAATGGGAAGAATTGGGACAAAAATTGGAAAATTTTTAAGGGACTTTGAAAAAATTTCAGCTGGAATTTTAGCCATTTTTTGACGTGAAATTGTAAACATGTGGACATGGATTTTAAATTCTAGAGAGAATTTTAAAAGCTTCAACAGAATTTCAAGAATTTTGAGAGCGATTTGAAAAGTTTCAATGGGAATGGGAAGAATTGGGACAAAAATTGGAAAATTTTTAAGGGACTTTGAAAAAATTTCAACTGGCATTTTAGCCATTTTTTGACGTGAAATTGTAAACATGTGGACATGGATTTTGAAAATTCTAGAGAGAATTTTAAAAGCTTCAACAGAATTTCCACAATTTTGAGAGGGATTTGAAAAGTTTCAATGGGAATGGGAAGAATTGGGACAAAAATTGGAAAATTTTTAAGGGACTTTGAAAAAATTTCAACTGGCATTTTAGCCATTTTTTGACGTGAAATTGTAAACATGTGGACATGGATTTTGAAAATTCTAGAGAGAATTTTAAAAGCTTCAACAGAATTTCAACAATTTTGAGAGGGATTTGAAAAGTTTCAATGGGAATGGGAAGAATTGGGACAAAAATGGGAAAATTTTTAAGGGACTTTGAAAAAATTTCAACTGGAATTTTAGCCATTTTTTGACGTGAAATTGTAAACATGTGGACATGGATTTTAAATTCTAGAGAGAATTTTAAAAGCTTCAACAGAATTTCCACAATTTTGAGAGGGATTTGAAAAGTTTCAATGGGAATGGGAAGAATTGGGACAAAAATTGGAAAATTTTTAAGGGACTTTGAAAAAATTTCAACTGGCATTTTAGCCATTTTTTGACGTGAAATTGTAAACATGTTGAAGTGGATTTTGAAAATTCTAGAGAGAATTTTAAAAGCTTCAACAGAATTTCCACAATTTTGAGAGGGATTTGAAAAGTTTCAATGGGAATGGGAAGAATTGGGACAAAAATTGGAAAATTTTTAAGGGACTTTGAAAAAATTTCAACTGGCATTTTAGCCATTTTTTGACGTGAAATTGTAAACATTTGGACATGGATTTTGAAAATTCTAGAGAGAATTTTAAAAGCTTCAAGAGAATTTCAACAATTTTGAGAGGGATTTGAAAAGTTTCAATGGGAATGGGAAGAATTGGGACAAAAATTGGAAAATTTTTAAGGGACTTGAAAAAATTTCAACTGGAATTTTAGCCATTTTTTAACGTGAAATTGTAAACATGTGGACATGGATTTTAAATTCTAGAGAGAATTTTAAAAGCTTCAACAGAATTTCAAGAATTTTGAGAGCGATTTGAAAAGTTTCAATGGGAATGGGAAGAATTGGGACAAAAATTGGAAAATTTTTAAGGGACTTTGAAAAAATTTCAACTGGCATTTTAGCCATTTTTTGACGTGAAATTGTAAACATGTGGACATGGATTTTGAAATTCTAGAGAGAATTTTAAAAGCTTCAAGAGAATTTCCACAATTTTGAGAGGGATTTGAAAAGTTTCAATGGGAATGGGAAGAATTGGGACAAAAATTGGAAAATTTTTAAGGGACTTTGAAAAAATTTCAACTGGCATTTTAGCCATTTTTTGACGTGAAATTGTAAACATGTGGCCATGGATTTTGAAAATTCTAGAGAGAATTTTAAAAGCTTCAACAGAATTTCCACAATTTTGAGAGGGATTTGAAAAGTTTCAATGGGAATGGGAAGAATTGGGACAAAAATTGGAAAATTTTTCAGGGACTTTGAAAAAATTTCAACTGGAATTTTAGCCATTTTTTGACGTGAAATTGTAAACATGTGGACATGGATTTTAAATTCTAGAGAGAATTATAAAAGCTTCAACAGAATTTCAAGAATTTTGAGGAGCGATTTGAAAAGTTTCAATGGGAATGGGAAGAATTGGGACAAAAATTGGAAAATTTTTAAGGGACTTTGAAAAAATTTCAACTGGCATTTAGCCATTTTTTGACGTGAAATTGTAAACATGTGGACATGGATTTTGAAAATTCTAGAGAGAATTTTAAAAGCTTCAAGAGAATTTCAACAATTTTGAGAGGGATTTGAAAAGTTTCAATGGGAATGGGAAGAATTGGGACAAAAATTGGAAAATTTTTAAGGGACTTTGAAAAAATTTCAACTGGAATTTTAGCCATTTTTTGACGTGAAATTGTAAACATGTGGACATGGATTTTGAAAATTCTAGAGAGAATTTTAAAAGCTTCAAGAGAATTTCAACAATTTTGAGAGGGATTTGAAAAGTTTCAATGGGAATGGGAAGAATTGGGACAAAAATTGGAAAATTTTAAGCGACTTTGAAAAAATTGCAACTGGAATTTTAGCCATTTTTTGACGTGAAATTGTAAACATGTGGACATGGATTTTAAATTCTAGAGAGAATTTTAAAAGCTTCAACAGAATTTCAAGAATTTTGAGAGCGATTTGAAAAGTTTCAATGGGGAATGGGAAGAATTGGGACAAAAATTGGAAAATTTTTAAGGGACTTTGAAAAAATTTCAACTGGCATTTTAGCCATTTTTTGACGTGAAATTGTAAACATGTGGACATGGATTTTGAAAATTCTAGAGAGAATTTTAAAAGC